>NC_053128.1:35567041-35589541 GCF_010015445.1 Perca fluviatilis | reverse complement strand
ATATCTCCACCAGACTCCATGTAAATAATCAGGACTTTTAGCGTGTATAGAGCCAGCATATCTCCACCAGACTCCATGTAAATAATCAGGACTTTTAGCGTGTATAGAGCCAGCATATCTCCACCAGACTCCATGTAAATAATCAGCACTTTTAGCGTGTATAGAGCCAGCATATCTCCACCAAACTCCATGTAAATAATCAGGACTTTTAGCGTGTATAGAGCCAGCATATCTCCACATGTAAATGGGTGAATTAAGGGTTTATTTCAACCAAACCAGAGTGGTGATTGTTGGAACAATGGAAAGATGAACCAAGACGGCTTTTGGTAGTTTTATTTAGTTTCTGTCCACTTTGAATGAAGTGTGTTTTACGATGATAAAAGTACTGATTATATACATGGAGTCTGGTGGGTGTAACTAAATGTAACTAAAGCACTGACAGACTGACAGAGTGGGGGCAATCTGTTCTGTCTTAGAGCACAAAGTTAAAACACCATTGTTTTTTTTCAACTATCCTACATACTTACACATTAGTATGTAATTCCTAGTCAGTTATCAATGTTAAATTTGTTCTTTAATAAGCTTATCTACAATGTGTTTAATGATTGTATGTTCATACTTCATGCAGGATGGATTCCCCAATTCTAAATTATTATATCAATTACAAACTAGGTATTTAGAAGCTGTCAATGGTTCATAAGATCAGTTAGAAAGTGCTCCTCTGAAGTTGTAGAAATAGGAAGAACTAACTTAATTTACAAGATAACTGAGACTTTTTGTGAATGTTGGGGATCTGCTGGTCTTTCAATCTCATTTGTAAATGCCATAACTTATCCCAGAATGCATCTGTGGTATTAGCCAGACCTTCCTCCACAGCACTGTTCAGATAGAGTAGTCAATTTTTAGCGTTTAAAAAACATTTGTAGCTTTTTCCAACATTCTTCTTCTTTCAACATTCTTTTGTCACAGTTTTGATATTGAAAGTTTTTGTAAATGGGTCAAATTTGACCTGAGATCAACAAGAGGGATAAGACAATACTATGTATATTAAACAACAACAATGGACTTAGTTAAGAGTTAGACAATAGTGCAGAGTGCAAAGGCTGCCTGAATAAATATGGGATGATTAATGTAAGTGGTTTCTTTATGAGGTAGATGATATGACAGTTTATTAACAGCGTGCTTAGATTTATATTTGACAGTGATGATATTTACATGTTATTAAAGGTCCCATGGTATGGAAATGTCACTTTATGAGGTTTTTTAACATTAATATGAGTCCCCCAGCCTGCCTATGGTCCCCCAGTGGCTAGAAATGGTGATAGGTGTAAACTGAGCCCTGGGTATCCTGCTCTGCCTTTGAGAAAATGAAAGCTCAGATGGACCAATCAGGAATCTTCTCCTTATGAGGTCATAAGGAGCAAGGTTACCTCCCCTTTTTCTGCTTTGCCCGCCCAGAGAATTTGACCCACCCATGAGAGAGAGAGAGAGAGAGAGAGAGAGAGAGAGAGAGAGAGAGAGAGAGAGAGAGAGAGAGAGAGAGACATCATGGCTTTCAAATGAGAAAAGTGGCAGTTGGTCAAGGCCACACCCCCACCCTCCACCTTGCCCCCCCCCCCCTCCTCTTTTTTAAATTTGTAACTTTATTTCAAAAAATAGTTTACAGACTTTCAAAAATCGTTAATAATATAGACAGCAGGAGCACTTAAATAAATTTGAGTAGACATCAGATATTAATATAGCTTTCTTATTGGATACCAACTTAGGAGACTCAAAGTCCATGTCAAATTCAACCTGGAACAATTTGAAGCACGGTGTTGATCTGAAAAATTTTGCATTATGGATATGGAGTTTACCTAGATTACAAATACATCCGAAAATGCTTCTCACCTTCATTCACTTTAAGTGAATGTAGCCTTGGCCAGGAGGGGTTGATGTCGTCAGGCGGTACCCATCGTTCATTGGGTGTTTCAACCCTTATCCGCAACACCCTCCCAATGGTGGATCGGCAGTGGTGGCCAAGTCACTGCCCATCTTCCCCTCCTGGCTTCCAGCTCAACTCCTCCCTCCTGCTCCATACCCAGCAAGAGGCTCTTTTCCCCATCCTGCGAGCTGCTGTCTTTCTCTCCTTCCCTGTCATTCCAATGGCTGTCAGCATTCTCCACACTGACTGAGCAGGAAATCCTCTACAGCCAACCTCGACCGGGAACAGCCATGCCTGCCATCCTTTCCCCCTACAATCATACAGAAGGTCTTGGTATTTGGCGCTCTTCCTTTCAAATGCCTGTTCACACCCCTCTTCCCATGGGACTGTAAGTTCTATGAGGATGATCTTCTTTGCCTCTTCAGACCACAGTACCACATCTGGCCTCAGGGTTGTCTGGACAACCTGGGGGAACCGCAGCCTTCCTCCCAGGTCGACCTTCATTTCCTACGATTGGGCCTTTTGTAGCAGACTGGTTCTTGTTGACGCGGTGGTTGGTGGCTTTTCCCCCTCCCTTACAAACTGGATTGATGTTGTTTTTCGAGGTGCTTGGCGTTTCCTATTCCTCTCCTGCTCTAAGGTGTTAGCGAGTGTCATGAGCACCCTATCGTGGCGCCGTAAAATAAAGAGATTTACAATATTACATAATTTTCTATCTTTACATTCAAAATAGGTAATAATATGTTTCTCTTCAAGTGTGATTGTATGTTTTGTTTTAAATACCATATAATCTTCAAATATTTTCCAGAATGCAATACAGAATGAACAACCGTAAAAAAGATGGGTTAACAACTCTTGTTCTTTTTTACAAAAACTACAATAATTTTCAACAGGCATGAATTTCGAGGCAAAGAGGTTAATAGGCTATATATTATGTAATATTTTCAAATTTAATTCCCTAACTTTGTTTGTGATACAATATCTAAAGGGAACAAGCCACGCCCTATGATAGTTAATATCAGTAAAATGAGAATTCCTGAAAAATTTCCAACAAGGTGTTATTTTCTTTAAATTTAGAAGAGATTTTCTAATGTGCTTATTAGTACAAGTGCGGCTCATAATATCCATACCATTTATATAAAGAGTAAATTAAAACCAGTAACTTGTTTTTTATAACTTTTCATTAATTCGAATATGCCATTAGGTATAGATTTGAAAACTGAATTTTATTCTTTGAATGTTATTGGGAATGCTTTCTCTCTGAGAAAAGATTCATAATTAAGTAATTGACCATAGACTTGTATGGAGAAAAGTTATGAGAATAACACAGTTTCCAGGCCAAAAGAGCTTGTTGATTAAATTGGGATAGTATTAATGGCAATCTTGTAATATTGTAGTTACATTTCAATAAAGATTTAAGGCCTTCTATACTATTACAAATGTTATTGGGGATAAAGTACCATTTCACCTTAAAGGTGTAATTCAAGTCCAAAAACTCCAGAAGTTCAAATCCATCTTCATCCTTACAACCAGAGAGCACTGCTTTTTTAAAATGATGGTGTCTGTTTTTCCATACAACATTCGTAAATATGGAATTCATGTCTTAACATGTTGAATTACTGTATGAACATTGAGAGAGAGGACAGGGTAGACACATCTTGAAATCCCTTCTGCTTCAGTCAAAAGAACCCTACCTAGAATAGAAATGTCTCTTTAAAGCCATAAATCCAGGATTGTTTTAGTCTTCTTCAACTTAGACGAATGTTAAGGTTGTAGGAACGAGTTAAGGAAAAGATATTCTGACATAGGGAATATCAGAGATTAAAGGGGTGATAGAATGCAAAACCGATTTTACCCTGTCATAGTTGAATAACGACAGTTGGGTGGGTAAATAGGACATACATAGAAGCTCAAAGTCCCACTGACACCCCTTTACTATGAAAATCTAATTTTTTGAAACTGCCACTGAAAGAGGGCGAATCTCAACAAAGCTGGAAGTTGACGTCAACCTCCCAAAAACCGGAACCTTTGTCAGCCCCAACATTTACATAGGCTACACAACTGACCTGAGATCAGGTAGTACATTTACATAGGCTACACAACTGACCTGAGATCAGGTAGTCTTCTGAATCTAGGTCGCGCAGATCTCTGCTATTCCATTACAAAATTCACTTCTGAAACTTTTTTATGCGAGAAATCAACTATGTAAAACTCAAATATGGGCCGCTTTACGAAAATGGATGGCTAATTGCAAATTTTGTCTGACTGTGTGTCGGAGTTCAGCGGCCGGTGCTGCCTGGGTTGCTACATCACCGCCCTGCCTGTCCTCCGTCACAGACCCGGCCTGCTGTGAGCTTGATTGAGCTCGGCCGGCGGCCCGGTGCTCAATACCCGCGCAAACTCACCCTTTCCTGGGTGACTGGACTACTACACGCTGCTGCCCTGACAGAGCTCTAGGGCCTGCAGCTCGCGGTTCTCCCTCCCCTCTTCCTGCTACCGGCCAACCGGTGTGTGACTGAGAGCGCGGTAAGCGAGCATGTTACGCCCGCAACCACAGCCCGCAGGTTCCAGTTAATCTTCTAATGGGTATGTGTGTTGAGTTATTTAAACAAACAATCGGGGAAATAAACACCTCTTGTTTGCGAGTCTCATTGATAGAGCCCACGGTGAGCTGGAGTCCATCAATGAGAGCTAGCTAGCCTCCTCCTAACGAGACCTCTGACATTCACAAAAATGCATTCAATTGAAATCCGAAATCGGACAAGTGTTAGCTAAGCTTTTTAAGACCTTGGGGAACCTGTAATATACATGCCGTGACGAAATTCAAACTGTAAATATACTATAGTTATGCTGAAAGTGGAGCTAGCTAGCTAGCTGCGATATTTCCCCATTGTATTGAATGGGACATACAGTGCCTTGCGAAAGTATTCGGCCCCCTTGAACTTTTCGACCTTTTGCCACATTTCAGGCTTCAAACATAAAGATATAAAACTGTAATTTTTTGTGACGAATCAACAACAAGTGGGACACAATAATGAAGTGGAACGAAATTTATTGGATATTTCAAACTTTTTTAAGAAATAAAAACTGAAAAATTGGCGCGAGCAAAATTATTCAGCCCCTTTACTTTCAGTGCAGCAAACTCTCTCCAGAAGTTCAGTGAGGATCTCTGAATAATCCAATGTTGACCTAAATGACTAATGATGATAACGAGAATCCAGCTGTGTGTAATCAAGTCTCCTTATAAATGCACCTGCTCTGTGATAGTCTCAGAGGTCCGTTTAAAGCGCAGAGAGCATCATGAAGAACAAGGAACACACCAGGCAGGTCCGGAGATACTGTTGTGGAGAAGTTTAAAGCCGGATTTGGATACAAAAAAGATTTCCCAAGTTTTAAACATCCCAAGGAGCACTGTGCAAGCGATAATATTGAAATGGAAGGAGTATCAGACCACTGCAAATCTATGGAAGACCCGCCGTCCCTCTAAACTTTCAGCTCATACAAGGAGAAGACTGATCAGAGATGCAGCCAAGAGGCCCATGATCACTCTGGATGAACTGCAGAGATCTACAGCTGAGGTGGGAGACTCTGTCCATAGGACAACAATCAGTCGTTATACTGCACAAATCTGGCCTTTATGGAAGAGTGGCAAAAAGAAAGCCATTTCTTAAAGATATCCATAAAAGTATCGTTTAAAGTTTGCCACAAGCCACCTGGGAGACACACCAAACACGTGGAAGAAGGTGCTCTGGTCAGATGAAACCCAAATCGAACTTTTTGGCAACAATGCAAAACGTTATGTTTGGCGTAAAAGCAACACAGCTCATCACTCCTTGAACACACACCATCCCCACTGTCAAACATGGTGGTGGCAGCATCATGGTTTGGGCCTGCTTTTCTTCAGCAGGGACAGGGAAGATGGTTAAAATTGATGGGAAGATGGATGGAGCCAAATACAGGACCATTCTGGAAGAAACCTTGATGGAGTCTGCAAAAGACCTGAGACTGGGACGGAGATTTGTCTTCCAACAAGACAATGATCCAAAACCTAAAGCAAAATCTACAATGGAATGGTTCACAAATAAACATATCCAGGTGTTAGAATGGCCAAGTCAAAGTCCAGACGTGAATCCAATCGAGAATCTGTGGAAAGAACTGAAAACTGCTGTTCACAAACGCTCTCCATCCAACCTCACTGAGCTCGAGCTGTTTTGCAAGGAGGAATGGGCAAAAATGTCAGTCTCTCGATGTGCAAAACTGATAGAGACATACCCCAAGCGACTTACAGCTGTAATCGCAGCAAAAGGTGGCGCTGCAAAGTATTAACTTAAGGGGGCTGAATAATTTTGCACACCCAATTTTTCAGTTTTTTGATTTGTTAAAAAGGTTTGAAATATCCAATAAATTTCGTTCCACTTCATGATTGTGTCCCACTTGTTGTTGATTCTTCACAAAAAATTACAGTTTTATATCTTTATGTTTGAAGCCTGAAATGTGGCAAAAGGTCGAAAAGTTCAAGGGGGCCGAATAGTTTCGCAAGGCACTGTATTTAGCTGCTCCTCGTAACAAGACCCTGAGTTCATAAAAATACCTTAAATTCAAATCGGACACAACGTTAGCTTTGTAAGACCTTGGGGTAGCTGTGATATCAGTGCCATCACGAAATTCAAACCGTAAATGTATTATTTATAGATATAGTTATGCCGGCAGCCGGCCGCGGAGCCCCATATGCAGTATCCACAAAGGGTGACTTTGCGCTGGGTATGGAGCCCAGCAGGCTGTCTCTTTCTCGTCAGACTGTGTGGAGCTCCTAAAGTCTGACACGTCTTATCAAATTTGCAATTAGCCATCAATTTTCGTAAAACGGCCCATATTTCAGCTTTATATAGTTGATTTCTCGCATAAAAAAGTCTCAGAAGTGAATTTGGTATTGAAACATTGCAGTGTCTGGAATATGAGATTCTGTCGCGTCTCTAATGTGTGTGTGTATTGGGGATTCGCTCAACCAATCAGCGCGCGTCTCTAATGTGTGTGTATGGCAATTTGCTCAACCAATCAGCATGCAGCTCATCTAAATATTCAGGACCATACCATATTTGGAAGAAAAGCTCTTGTTACAAATAGGGCCAAAACACAGGGATGCATAAGGGCCAATAAAATATCAACCAGGCCATTTTCAGCCCAACCAATGTTACATACCCTATTAGGAGACCATGAGGAACAGTGTGAAATACTCTATATAATCATTTTATCACCCCTTTAACTCACCGTCAAGTGCGAAGCTCTTAACATGAGTACCTCAATTAAGTCCTAAAAAAAATCTTATTTTAACTAGTGGAGTGAACATATTGCCCTTTGAATTGTATACAGGGAGAACAAAATAACCCCTTAAGATTGGTTGGCATATTTAACTTAAACATTTTACCTCACATTAAGGGAAGTTTAACAAGTTAAGCAGTGTGAACATTTACCTCATATTAATGGAAATATAACAAGTTACGCAGCGTGTCTCACACCGTTAATGATGACAGCAGGACCCTGCCATTTAGTTTTCATTCCATCATGTTTCACAAGAGGCCAAAGTTTATTTCTGCACTGTCTCTCCTGTTGAGTTAAATCCTCAGTCATCCGAAGGTTCTTTCTCTTCATGACATTAGCGTTGAAGGAAGCTCTCCATATTTTGAATCTAAAGGTGCGCATGGTGAACTGAATGATGATGGGACGTGTGCTTTTATCCTCTCTCAGGCGTCCGACCCTGTGCACGGAGTCCACCATGAATCCAAGCTTGCTCTTTTCCTCTGGGATGATTTCAGCGATGATCTCCAGCACCTCCTTCCTCACATCCTCGTTGCTGCTTTCTGGGAGATTCAGAAGACGGAGATTCCATCTCCTACTGTACTGCTCCGACTCTTCTTGTTTTTCCCTCAAGGTTTTCATCTGGCACTCATCTTCTTCACTGTTTCATCAGTTCCTTTCCACTGGATTTCCAGCCCTTTGACATTTTCCTGCACTCTAGCAATCTCAGCTGTATTTTTCATTATCATTTCTTCAAACTTCAAAAAATGGTCATTCAAGCCATTAATGGCTTTTAGGATGTCAGCATTTGTTACCGTTTCCTTTTCTTTGGTGCAGACCTTCTTGGGATTTGGGCTTTTCGTGGGAGTATCAGGAAGAGGTGTACATAAACCAGAGAACGAATTATCAACATCTATATCCATTATCAGGCCTCCCTTTCTCACATTCTTGGCATCTCTCTTTGACATCTTAGCACACGTGTCCTGGCTGTTAGCAAAACTTTGGTTTACAGCGCACGTGTCCTGGTATAGCAAAACTTTGGCTAATAGCTAACAGTTTGTAAGCTAGTTGCTACTTCACAAAGTTTGATCAGCAAAAGTCCTTTTGTTCGGGAGAATGAACTTACTAGATGCAAGAGCAACGTTCCACTCCTTCGTTTATCGATGATTTATTGCTGAATTTCAGGAAAGAGACTTCAGATACAGTATTAGGGGACCACTAAGGTCTATATAAAAGAGACTTAAGATACAGTATTAGGGGACCATTAAGGTCTATATAAAAGAGACTTAAGATACAGTATTAGGGGACCATTAAGGTCTATATAAAAGAGACTTAAGATACAGTATTAGGGGACCATTAAGGTCTATATAAAGAGACTTCAGACACAGTATTAAGGGACCACTAAGGTCTATATAAAAGAGACTTAAGATACAGTATTAGGGGACCATTAAGGTCTATATAAAAGAGACTGCAGATACAGTATTAGGGGACCACTAAGGTCTAAATAAAGAGACTTCAGATACAGTATTAGGGGACCATTAAGGTCTATATAAAAGAGAAACTTAATAAGGATTAGAAACCATTAATATCTATATAAAAATTTAATTAAAATTTTTACTTTAAGAGACTTAAGATACAGTATTAGGGGACCACTAAGGTCTATATAAAAGAGACTTTCAGATACAGTATTAGGGGATTTTTTTTTTTTTGGTTTTTTTTTACATTTAAAATGTATTTATAAAAAGTTTCTTTTGTTAGATGAGGTTTTGTAAAAGTAAGGGGGCGTAAAGAGTTAGTAGTATGGTTATAAAATTAAGACTTATAAAAGCAACATGTCAATGACTGTAAACTATGTAAACTATAAAGGATGTATAATTTCCAGCTCCAGAGGGTGTTTCAGCTTCAGTTAGTTTCTTTCACCACCTGCTGGTCAAAAGGAAACATCACTGCTGGTTCATCTTCTCCCTTCAAATCAAAACTTTATTGACTTTAGGACACTTTTTTTTAATAACAACCCAGTTTAAAACAATGAAACATAATCAGCATAACAACCAATAAAATACTAAATAGAAACAGAGAAACTCACCAAATAAAACATGTTCAAATCCTCTTTCTGATTGGATAATAATCTTTGTTTCATATCGTCAGTTATCAGACTCCCAAATTGATTATCTTCTGTATTTATATAATAATAATAATAAAATGAGTGTTTTCTGATTGGCTGATCATATCTTGAGGTACAACATGAAAGGAAATATTACCAAAAGGTGGTGAGTTTCTGTCTCTACGTCCTCCAATTATTTTATATCAACAATGTTTGATATCAAATACTAGACATCACAAGTTTGATTGTGTTTGACCTCAACTTTATTAGACTGATTCATATTCAACATGTTTCAACACATCAACATATTCAGAACTTTAATTTCAAGTCTATACTGTATTGTTTGTATGTATGTGAATATATTAGTTTCTAGTGAGGCTAGGACTAAGTCTATAAAATAAAATGGTATAACAAAGATTAATAGTCATGTATTGAAGAAAGTTGAGCAGAAAGTTCAACAGACTACAAAAGCTCATTTCAAGCAGACATTTTATTAATATTTGACAGAAAACTGCATCAGTCATGGTGTGATTTCATGAGGAACAACAATAATGAGTAAGTTATCAACATGGCATCATGACTTTGCATAAATATACACCCCACTTTCATGAAGCCAAATGACGTGTTATTGTACGCATTTTCAGCTATCCACGTGTATGCCTACGCTGTATACAGCTGATGTAAACATACCCACCACGTGGCCTCGCCACATTGCATGTTATCGCGAGAACGTCACACGCCTGTTAAAAAAAAAGAAATGGTTGGGTTTAGGAAAAGAACGCCGGGAAAGGCTTTAGTAACAAAACAGTGACAAAAACACGGAAAATAACGACAAAAACACGCTTAGGAAAACAAGAAATGGTTGGGTTTAGGAAAGAAACATTGGGTAAGGCTTATTACAAAAAAATATAAAAAAAACAAAAAACGGCTGAATCATCACACATCCACCACCCCAACCCTACCTCCTTACTCAATCCCCCGTTCATTTATTTTACGTTTACATTTATACTACTCGCTACGGCGGAAATTGACTCCCAATGTAGGCAATGGCGGCCGATTTGCGTTGATATACACACAAAAATGCGATTATGCATCTTGATAACACGCAACAACGGAATACAAATTGGCATGTCATACATACGCCAATTCATGAGATCACCTGAAAATATAAGTCCCCTGGGAGAATGTGTAGTGTATTTGGTAGCGATGGTGCGTTGCTGTGTGGACAGGAATCCGCTGACGCTGTTTCTTGATTATAAAGGTTTATTTACATCGAAAAATTCAGCATCGATTTACAAGCTCTGAAGAGCCCGGAGAGGACTTGTTATCCCAATTCTCCAGTGGTCCTCTGACTTTCTTTGTTTGAACATGGTATATAGAGTATGTACTATACTTTGGGTAACATAAGGTGGGGGTTGGATCAATAATTGACCAATGGCTACAAGCAAACTGGCCTTCTTTCTCCATCTTGGGGGCTCCATTATGTTTCCAGAGAGGTGTCCTCTGAAAGTAGGCTAAAGTTCATCACTTCTAGCTACATATAGACAGTTCAGATATGGCCTAAATACAAGTTATAGAATGATCAGATAAAATAGGATGACAATACACCTCAAATGTTTTTTTATATTGTTGTTATTTTGCTTCATTTACACACAAAGAGAAACACATAGACATGCATTGATATGGCTTAACATGCACAGCACAGTGATCAGTTAGGTAGTTTCCAGGAGGATGACTGGTACCTCTCCAGCTACCAGTCACCACTCACACTACCCTCTGGTCCCAATATATATTGTAAATACATTGAATCACTCAAAATAAAAAATTAAAGTACAACATGAAATAATCAACATGTTTCCACATGGTCAGAGTCTTCTGAAATAGTATAACTAGTCATTATGATGAATACACATAAAGACACCAGGGTATATCATATATAATCACATATATTGATTTTAACCCCTTGACGCCTGAATTTATTCACAATTATATAAACAAAATATTATGTGTGTTTCTGGCTCCAAGCTGATGCTAAATTAAGTTGAGATTGTTAATTTGTCTATAGCATATGGAATAGATATAAATTTAGGGTTAGGGGTAGGGTTAGGGTTAATTTCGCTGACAAAAAATACATCTGTGTTGCCAAAGCATAAGAACAAACATATGTAAACAACAACGAGTAAATACATTTGACCATTTTCTGATGGGAAACTATCATATATGAAACACTCAAACAATAAATTGGTTATTTACACAATTGTTTTTAAACAATAAACATTTCTGCAGATTGTTGTCAAATCTCCACATAAAATCATAACCATTCATTAGACAGAGTTCATATTGGCCTTATGACTATAAGAAAAAAATGTTTAGATAATCATACATTTTATCTATATACACATTGTTTATTTAAGTTCAGCAGTTCTAATCTGAACACACACACACACACACACACACACACACACACACACACACACACACACACACACACACACACACACACACACACACACACTTCATTAATATAAACTGTCCATACTGTA
This sequence comes from Perca fluviatilis, assembly GCF_010015445.1. NCBI lineage: Eukaryota > Metazoa > Chordata > Actinopteri > Perciformes > Percidae > Perca > Perca fluviatilis. The sequence continues at coordinate 35,577,675 of NC_053128.1, read as the reverse complement.
ATGATAAATAACCCCTTACATATGTGAAGAATAGGCACTAGTTGATCTCATAGATCTTAGTTCAGTTTAAGTAAACTAACTAAACACACAGATGACTTCAGATCTTTGTCCTGTGGTCTAAATGTCCACCCTGGTCCAGTGATGAACAGGTCTAACTCCAGGACACTGGGACATGTCTTTGGGTCAGCAGTCTAGGCTTCGGTGACCCTCTTCTAATTTTTCTTTCTTTTAAACATTTGAGATATTGAACTATACATGTACTGCAGCCCAGCCTGAAATCCTTCATATTTTTGACTTGATTTGTTTTAGATGGTTGACCTTCTCTGTGTCATGTTTCATCTCCATCTCCTCAATCAGGAAGTCCAGGTGGACATTAGTAGACAGTGAAACCACATTCAGGGCGTTCTCCTCCAGTTTGACAACATGCTGGTAGGCTTCATCTAGCAAACGTGTTTTGGTTGTTTCAAGGGTTTCCTTCTCTCTCTGAAGAGTTTCCAAAATGCTCTCTAGCTTATTAGTCTCTGTTTTATTTGTTTCATACTTTGCTTTCACATCTTCTAGAGTTTTTATAACTTTTCTTGTCTTCTTCACATACATCCACTCTTCTTTCACATGATCTGATACAGGACACTTCCCGGTACATGAAGTGCAGCGGCCATTTTCCATGAACTCACACTTTGAGGGATTCATGGCCACTGTGCATCCAGGATGGTGACAGGTCTCCTCACAGACAGTACAGCAGGTTGCTCCTTCATAGAACAACCCTAACCCCCACCTCCCACCCTTAACAGGTTCTTTATCTTTGTAGACCTCATCAACTTCTACAGTGAACTTCTCATTCTTCTTCATCTCTCGCTCATACTTCTTCAGACCATCCTGAGTCTGTTGGATCTCTCTTTGCTTTAGATTAATCAACTTAATTCTCTCTTGCAGGTTGTTGATGCAGGCTGTCAGTCTGATTCGCCCCTTCAGGACATTCATGGTTGTCTCCAACCTCTGAGGTTCAGTTTTTACCAGGAAGTTTGTGAACTGATTCATTCCTTTCATTGATATTTTATCTGCATGTTTGAGGGCTTCCTCATCCTCTGCCCTGTCTTCATTCTGGTGGTTATTAAACAGGAAGTGAACAGGCTGATTCTTCTCATTACTGGCACATTTAATCTTCGCAGCCTCAAGAGCTTTTTTAGGTGTTCTTCCATCTGAGTGTGTGATGAGGGCAACAATGTTCTTCTCCATGTCTTTTCCAAACAGAGACACCATTGAATCAAAGATGTACCTCTGACGGTCACTCAGTCGATTCTCACTGGCTTTCATCACCAGACCCACTGCATTAATCTCATGAACTCCATCTTCTGAGCGGAACAAGTCAAATAATCTTTCCATGATGTTCATGTCATGTTTGATCCCTCTGGTGTCTCCATATCCAGGAGTATCGATGATGGTCAGAGAGTAGGGCAGAGTTTTATCTTCAAAACCAAAGATCTGGTACACCATCACATCTGATGTCTGACTTTCTGATTGACTTTTCGTCTCCTCTACGATCTGAAACCAGACATCATCCTCCCACTCCACTCCCATGGCGTAGTTGACCAGAGAGTTGATCAGAGAAGATTTTCCAGTTCCTTTTTCACCAACAAGTAAGATGGTTTTGTTTTCCTTGTTTGGATCTTTTTCACCAAAAGTTATTCTTGTCAGAGGTCCAATCTTCTCTTTCTTTGGTGTCAGCTGGTAGACAGCAGGAGATCCTGATTGGATAAGAACTTTGTTGGGGATGTTGTCATATTTGGATGAGGTGTTCCTGTAGAAAACTAAAGAGCAGAGCTCAAAACATGAATTGGTACATTAGAGACTGGTTCAAAAAGCAGTAATAGTAGTAATTATGTATGCCAGTAATGTCATAATGTAATATATTGAGGTTAGATGAAACCAAAACCCCTCAGGAAGTTATGAATGTGGGCGTCGGTTAGCTCAGTTGGTATAAAGAGGTTTATTCCTCAAGGGGAGAACTGCTGGCACCTTCTTTTTGTTAGAAAACAGCATAACCTAGATTTTTTAAGCATTTACCACCAGTTTGAGAGGGAACAGGCGTGACTGTTAAGCGTCAGATGCGGCCTGCAGATGTTCAAAGACCAGGGCAACAGTGTTTCACGACAATAAACAATTATTTCATCTCTGTCATGCTCTGTTGGCGTTCCCATAAAACACTAAATGGATTGATCGGTGCCTCCTACTTCATTTCAGAGGAACACGTCTATCTGGAGATCAATAGAGAAAAATGGAAATAAATTTAGTCTTTGGAAAAATCTAACTGTAATTCATTTTAGTGATTGAATATTATCTGTGATATAGACTAATTAATTATCCAATCTGTTGTATTAGCTGAAAAAATTCCCAGCAGTATAAAAACATCATGAATAAATACATAAAAATGCCCATGAAATGTATCCTGAACATGGGCGTAAAATACTTCTAACATACAGGGGACAATAAACATAACATTTCTTAAAGGAATACGCCACCGTTTGCTGAAATTGGGTTATTCACCGTCTCCTCTATATGTGTTATAGTGAGACTATGTGTTATAGTGAGGGTATGTGTTATAGTGAGGGTATGTGTTATAGTGAGACTATGTGTTATAGTGAGGGTATGTGTTATAGTGAGGGTATGTGTTATAGTGAGACTATGTGTTATAGTGAGGGTATGTGTTATAGTGAGACTATGGCCCAATCCCAAAGTGAGCCCTGAGGACTAAGGACTCACAGACTTAATTGATCTCAGGTACTAAGTGAGTGAGTGTGTGAGGCCACATGGACTCAGATAGGTAGAAATGGGATCGGGACAGCACTTCACGAGATCACGTTACCTTGGCGACGTTTAATAACAAAGATGTTGCTGACACTTGCCGGTTTGGGAATTTTCATTTTAAGTTTGTTGCTTCACCACCGGCCAAGGCCCAGGAGACGCGGCTACCTGATTCCAAACTCTTGTTTTACGAAGCAGGACAACAGGTTGGTCCGTTCCGTGGTCGTGGTGTCGTGCTGTTGTTTACCTTCGTAATTTCCGGATTTCCCTATTGTCTCCGCGGTAAACGTCACAACGCTTTGAACTGTGGGTAATTCCCTTTGGTAAAGTCTGCAAAGTGAGGTTATGTGTTATAGTGAGACTATGTGTTATAGTGAGACTATGTGTTATAGTGAGACTATGTGTTATAGTGAGGTTATGTGTTATAGTGAGACTATGTGTTATAGTGAGGTTATGTGTTATAGTGAGACTATGTGTTATAGTGAGGTTATGTGTTATAGTGAGAATATGTGTTATAGTGAGGTTATGTGTTATAGTGAGACTATGTGTTATAGTGAGACTATGTGTTATAGTGAGACTATGTGTTATAGTGAGACTATGTGTTATAGTGAGGTTATGTGTTATAGTGAGACTATGTGTTATAGTGAGGTTATGTGTTATAGTGAGACTATGTGTTATAGTGAGACTGTGTTATAGTGAGGGTATGTGTTATAGTGAGACTATGTGTTATAGTGAGACTGTGTTATAGTGAGGGTATGTGTTATAGTGAGACTATGTGTTATAGTGAGACTATGTGTTATAGTGAGACTATGTGTTATAGTGAGACTATGTGTTATAGTGAGACTGTGTTATAGTGAGACTATGTGTTATAGTGAGACTATGTGTTATAGTGAGGGTATGTGTTATAGTGAGACTATGTGTTATAGTGAGGGTATGTGTTATAGTGAGGGTATGTGTTATAGTGAGGGTATGTGTTATAGTGAGGGTATGTGTTATGTGGTATAGTGAGGGTATGTGTTATGTGGTATAGTGAGACTATGTGTTATGTGTTATAGTGAGGGTATGTGTTATAGTGAGTGGGTATGTGTTATAGTGAGGGTATGTGTTATAGTGGAGGGTATGTGTTATAGTGAGGGTATGTGTTATGTGTTATAGTGAGACTATGTGTTATAGTGAGACTATGTGTTATGTGTTATAGTGAGGGTATGTGTTATAGTGAGACTATGTGTTATGTGTTATAGTGGAGGGTATGTGTTATAGTGAGGGTATGTGGTATAGTGAGACTATGTGTTATAGTGAGGGTATGTGTTATAGTGAGGGTATGTGTTATAGTGAGGGTATGTGTTATAGTGAGACTATGTGTTATAGTGAGACTATGTGTTATAGTGAGGGTATGTGTTATAGTGAGGGTATGTGTTATAGTGAGGGTATGTGTTATAGTGAGGGTATGTGTTATAGTGAGGGTATGTGTTATGTGTTATAGTGAGACTATGTGTTATGTGTTATAGTGAGGGTATGTGTTATAGTGAGACTATGTGTTATAAAGTGAGGGTATGTGTTATAAGTGAGGGTATGTGTTATGTGAGGGTATGTGTTATAGTGAGGGTATGTGTTAGTAGTGAGACTATGTGTTATGGTGAGACTATGTGTTATAGTGAGACTATGTGTTATAGTGAGGGTATGTGTTATAGTGAGGGTATGTGTTATAGTGAGGGGTATGTGTTATAGTGGAGGGTATGTGTTATAGTGAGGGTATGTGTTATGAGTGAGGGTATGTGTTATAGTGAGGGTATGTGTTATAGTGAGACTATGTGTTATAGTGAGGGTATGTGTTATAGTGAGACTATGTGTTATAGTGAGGGTATGTGTTATGTGTTATAGTGAGGGTATGTGTTATAGTGGAGATTATGTGTTATAGTGAGACTATGTGTTATAGTGAGACTATGTGTTATAGTGAGACTATGTGTTGTCAGTGAGACTATGTGTTATAGTGAGGGTATGTGTTACGTGTTATAGTGAGGGTATGTGTTATAGTGAGGCTATGTGCTATGTGTTATAGTGAGGGTATGTGTTATAGTGAGACTATGTGTTATAGTGAGGGTATGTGTTATAGTGAGACTATGTGTTATAGTGGAGGTTTGTGTTATAGTGAGACTATGTGTTATAGTGAGACTATGTGTTATAGTGAGACTATGTGTTATAGTGAGGGTATGTGTTATAGTGAGGTTATGTGTTATAGTGAGACTATGTGTTATGGTGAGGCTATGTGTTATAGTGAGGTATGTGTTATAGTGAGACTATGTGTTATAGTGAGACTATAAGTGTGTAATATAAGGAGTTATGTGTTATAGTGAGACTATGTGTTATAGTGAGGGGTATGTGTTATAGTGAGGGTATGTGTGTTATAGTGAGGGTATGTGTTATAGTGAGGGTATGTGTTATAGTGAGGGTATGTGTTATAGTGAGACTATGTGTTATAGTGAGACTATGTGTTATAGTGAGACTATGTGTTATAGTGAGACTATGTGTTATAGTGAGACTATGTGTTATAGTGAGGGTATGTGTTATAGTGAGGGTATGTGTTATAGTGAGGGTATGTGTTATAGTGAGACTATGTGTTATAGTGAGGGTATGTGTTATAGTGAGGGTATGTGTTATAGTGAGGGTATGTGTTATAGTGAGGGTATGTGTTATAGGAAGACAGGAAATCAATTTTTCCGACCTTTTATCTGTCAGATAGTCCTCTTACTGTGTGTGAGGAAATTAAATATTTAGGTCATGTCATATCTGATGACTGGACGGATGACAAAGACCTATACCGACAGCGCTGTCAAATTTACTCTCAAGCTAACATGCTTATAAGGAAGTTTTCCATGTGCTCTGATTCTGTGAAGTGTTCTTTGTTTAGAACTTACATCACACCGCTATATACTGCTCAATTGTGGTCTACAGTGCCTTGCGAAAGTATTCGGCCCCCTTGAACTTTTCGACCTTTTGCCACATTTCAGGCCTCAAACATAAAGATATAAAACTGTAATTTTTTTGAAGAATCAACAACAAGTGGGACACAATCATGAAGTGGAACGAAATTTTATTGGATATTTCAAACCTTTTAAACAAATAAAAAACTGAAATATTGTGTGCAAAATTATTCAGCCCCCTTAAGTTAATACTTTGTGGCGCGCCACCTTTTGCTGCGATACAGCCGTAGGTGCCGTGGGTATGTCTCTATCAGTTTTGCACATCGAGAGACTGACATTTTTGCCCATTCCTCCTTTACAAAACAGCTCGAGCTCAGTGAGGTTGGATGGAGAGCGGTTTGTGAACAGCATTTTCAGTTCTTTCCACAGATTCTCCGATTGGATTCAGGTCTGGACTTTGACTTGGCCATTCTAACACCTGGATATGTTTATTTGTGAACCATTCCATTGTAGATTTTGCTTTATGTTTTGGATCATTGTCTTGTTGGAAGACAAATCTCCGCCCCAGTCTCAGGTCTTTTGCAGACTCCATCAGGTTTTCTTCCAGAATGGTCCTGTATTTGGCTCCATCCATCTTCCCATCAATTTTAACCATCTTCCCCTGTCCCTGCTGAAGAAAAGCAGGCCCAAACCATGATGCTGCCACCACCATGTTTGACAGTGGGGATGGTGTGTTAAGGGTGATGAGCTGTGTTGCTTTTACGCCAAACATAACGTTTTGCATTGTTGCCAAAAAGTTCGATTTTGGTTTCATCTGACCACAGCACCTTCTTCCACATGTTTGGTGTGTCTCCCAGGTGGCTTTTGGCAAACTTTTGGAGCGCACACTTTTATGGATATCTTTAAGAAATGGCTTTCTTCTTGCCACTCTTCCATAAAGGCCAGATTTGTGCAGTATACGACTGATTGTTGTCCTATGGACAGAGTCTCCCGACCAGCTGTAGATCTCTGCAGTTCATCCAGAGTGATCATGGGCCTTTTGGCTGCATCTCTGATCAGTCTTCTCATTGTATGAGCTGAAAGTTTAGAGGGACGGCCGGGTCTTCATAGATTTGTAGTGGTCTGATACTCCTTCCATTTCAATATTATCGCTTGCACAGTGCTCCTTGGGATGTTTAAAGCTTGGGAAATCTTTTTGTATCCAAATCCGGCTTTAAACTTCCCACAACAGTATCTCGGACCTGCCTGGTGTGTTCCTTGTTCTTCATGATGCTCTCTCGCTTTACACGGATCTCTGAGACTATCACAGAGCAGGTGCATTTATACGGAGACTTGATTACACACAGCTGGATTCTATTTATCATCATTAGTCATTTAGGGTCAACATTGGATCATTCAGAGATCCTCACTGAACTTCTGGAGAGTTTGCTGCACTGAAAGTAAAGGGGCTGAATAATTTTGCACGCCCACTTTTTCAGTTTTTATTTGTTAAAAAAGTTTGAAATAGCCAATGAATTTCGTTCCACTTCATAATTGGGACCCACTTGTTGTTGATTCTTCACAAAAAATTACAGTTTTATATCTTTATGTTTGAGGCCTGAAATGTGGCAAAAGGTCGAAACGTTCAAGGGGGCCGAATACTTTCGCAAGGCACTGTAATTATAAGAAAGAGTATGCAGAGGCTCAAGGTAGCATACAATGATGCAATGAGGCTGCTGCTCCGTGTCCCTAGGTGGCATAGTGCCAGCCTTTTGTTTGTGTCCACTAGAGTGCCAACCTGTGAGGCACTCTTAAGACAGCTGATGTTTAGTTTCATATGTTGACTGGACAAGTCAGAGAACCACATAATTGAAGCTTTAGTCAGCCCTGTGAAAAGCTGTTATAGATACACTTCTAGGTTAAGACAGCATTGGTGCAATAGCCTGTCTATCCTATGGGTTAATGTGTAATTGTTATGTATTTTTGTATCTCTTTTATATTTTTATACTGTATTGTGTGTTATATGGACCTGGGTCTGCAATAAAGTTTTTTTATGGCTCTTTTTTGCAATATAGATAGTTGAAATATATAAGTATTTCCACCAACCTCTCTTATGTAGTGAATTGTCTCATCATTTAGTGAAATGTGATCCAGCAGTGTTTAAAACTAGGCCTTAGCAAGTAATACTCACGTTGCCATGGTAACAGATTCAGACATATTAGGAGGCCGTTCTCTACTCCGGCTTCTTCTTCTTATTGAAGCCATCTTGAGGTCTCCTGGTCCTCCTGAAGTGTTGAGATCTCCTCTTCAGAGTGATGAAGAAGCTGACTTTACTAACGACATAACTTGTAAGGACACAACTTGTAACAACATCTTAAACAACTGGCTTGACAAGGACGCGTATTGGCAAGTGCAAACAAACAAGATCAGTGGCGTTTTTGGGTACGGAGAGTACACCTTGGCTGTCACCCTTGCAATTTCAAATCGCTACCATCAAAGAAGAAAACGCAAAGAAAGTCCCTGTAAGAATTCAACAAACAATGCCTTTGCCTACTTTTGTCGGGCGACATCCACCAGTGCCCTGGTCCGGCTGGCCAAACAACAGACAGAGCAAACCTTCCCGATGCGCCTACCGGCGCCGGTGCATCTCTGGCGCCGGTGCTCCCGGGCGGTGTCTGCAGGGATACGGGCGTTGGATCGCTGGGTCCCTCGTTGAGCTGGGATGGACAGGTGGGTTGGCTCTGCGCGGATGACGGGCTGGATCTTCGGCATGGTTCGCCGGGGACGGCGGGGCCCTCGGGGAGTGTGTCGGCGGCTGCAGCTGCCGGCCCTGGGCTTGGTGGTGTTTCTGTGCGGCGCTTGGGTCTGGACGATTCGGACCTTTGCCGTGGTTCGCCGGGTGGACGTCCTGCAGTGGCTGGGGCAGATCCCGTGGATTTGGGCGGCCCAGGCGGTGGCGGTGTTCGTGGAGTCGGCGTGGTGACCACCGCAAACATCCACAAACGCTTTACAGTAAATAAAGCAATATGCATGAACCGGAAGTGGAAGGTTGTTCGCACTGTAAACAATGCACGAATAATCTGGGATCAGAAAGTCAAACCAAAAGGTTTTTTTGGCGGACATCTAAATATCCGAAGCTTAAAATCGAAAAGCGATCAAATTATTCACATGATGACGGAATCTAATCTGGATTATTTATGTCTATCCGAAACTTGGCTGCATAAAAATTCCTCTACTGCTGGGATTTTAGCTCCGGGGTACGTCTCCTATAGGAGAGATAGAGCTGATGCCAAAGGGGGAGGGGTAATGATCTATGTGAGAGACAACATACAGTGCAGTGAAATTCAGTGGAAAACCCCAATTGATCTAGAATGTGTTGGGTTAAATCTATCTCTTGCACCTCAGATGTCTCTCACACTAATAGTTTTATATCGACCACCATCTGCTAACATAGACTTTTATGACAAATTCAAGGAAATGTTAAAGCAGTGTGATTTTAAAAAGGAGGTTATAGTGATGGGCGATTTTAACATACATTGGGACGATAACTGTACAAGGAAAAAACTGCAGCAAATTATGGATGGATTTAATCTTGTCCAGATGGTTAAAGGACCGACACGGATAACAAACACTTGTAGCACCTTAATTGACTTAATCTTTACCAATTATCCGGAACGGATTACAAAATCGTACAATATGTTAACTGGTCTTTCAGATCACAATATGGTGCTGATAACAAGAAAATTAACCAGAAAGCGATTTGCAGCATATTCCGGAAAAAAGGAGTTCACGGGCATTCCAAGGAGCAATCAGGAACAATTTCACACAGCAATAAGAAATATGAACTGGGACACTGTACTATTGGACAATGACTTGGAAATAATTAGTCAGAAATTCATTGACTGCTTACAAACAACAATTAATGAATATGTAGTGACAATTAAACACAAAAACAGGAAGTGTTCTTTTCCCTGGCTCAGTGATGATATAAAACAATTAATGAAAGACAGAGATAATGCTCTGAAAAAAGCCATAAAATCTAAATTATCCTGTGAGAGACAAAAATTTGCTTCGTTACGGAATAAAGTGACAAGACAACTACGAAAAGCAAAGGCAGACTTTTTTATCACTATTATTAAAAATTGTCATGGATCCTCAAAAGCGATTTGGGAAACAGATCAATAAACTAACAGGTAAAAATTTGTTTAGTAATAATTCAATACAGCTAAAGAATAATGGTATGCTTTTGCAGGATCCATCTGCTGTGGCACAGACAATAAACAAGTACTTTGTTGATTCTGTGGATACCATAGCTAAAGGTTTCCCTGTGAAATATAATTACCTACCTGTGATTGGTTCAGATTTAATAATTGAACCCCCACTACATCCAAAGTCTGTATCCATATCTGAGGTGGAAAAGGTAATTAAACAGCTTAAGTCTTCAAGAGCAAAAGACGTGTATGGGATGGATACACTCATGCTAAAACAAATAGGTCAATCTATTATGGGTCCACTAACACATATCATCAATGTGTCACTACATCAAGGGAAATTTCCTGAGTCATGGAAACTTGCTAGTGTCATTCCTATACTTAAAGGTGGTAACTCCCTTCTTACATCTAATTACCGACCTATTAGCATTCTGCCAACAGTATCTAAAGTCTTTGAAAAACTGGTTGCTAAACAAATTACTAATTATCTTAATTGCAGCTCTTTTCCTTTGCACTCAATGCAGTTTGGATTTAGGGCTAATCATTCTACAGAGACAGCAATACGTTATTTTCTGGAAAAGGTTAAATCAAATATGGACAAAGGACCGGATAGTGGGAGCTATCTTCCTAGATCTTCGGAAAGCATTCGACACAAGTTAACCATTCAGTTTTACTGCATAAACTCCATGCATTTAACTTTTCCTTAAAATGTATTAGCCTT
>NC_053128.1:35459541-35562041 GCF_010015445.1 Perca fluviatilis | reverse complement strand
CCTGTTGTCGCACAGTGTACGGAAACCGGATCTATAGACTACCTTTATTAATAAAATCTTCCAAATCAGCAGGCATTAAATACGGCACTCCGGGACAGCTTCGATATACCAGACATATATAATAAGATTTAACAGAACTATAAATTATATCCAAACAAGCCTTAGTGATGAAGTTGAAGATTATATATAATATTTATTTTAAAAAAAACCCTTAGCTGTCTGACATTTGCCTCTGGAAACAGCCGGTTTCACCCAGAGTGGCGAGGACCTGTATTTGGACCGGGATGGCACGGTTCCGGCACGTTGCCCTCTCTACTGGACCCAGTTCAGTACATAGATCTAAGAGTGCAGCTATATTACTATTACAGCTACATTAGGGAATTTAAATCGGCATATGAGCCAGTCATCGTCATGGTCCCTGAAGTCTCTTTGTCTCCTGATTCTTCCATTAGCGTAGTCCTCCTGCAGGGCCAGCAGGGCCATCATGCAGCATTACACATGGGTTCACCACAGTATTTATAGGTTTAGTCTACAACAATGTTGGAACCTAACAGTTTTGATGAAGACTATTCTGTGAGGCCTGAAGCTTCCCCTGAGGCCAAAGAGCGGCCTGTAGGGAAGTCACCAGCCTGTGACTCCTCACTCCTAACAAAGGATCCCCCAAAATGGAGATTTTACCTCCAAGACATGAGGAGAAATGGCAGACTGGTGGAGGGCTTGAGAACTGCAACGACGAGTTCTCACACCTTCGTTGAGTTCGGGATTTCTGATTGGCCGCGGCTCCTTGAACGCACCACTCGCTGCCAGCAGGCGGCGGAGGGGAGATAAAAGTAGCCGGAGGTCACGGCCCGGGGTTCTTCGTGGTTTCCATTACCGTACCATTCGCTGGCCGAGTGAGGCGTTTGTATCGTTCGTGATACAAAAGGGTCCTGGTGAATACGAAGCCCGTATTACACCAAAACTGCAGAGGCGTAAATCAGCCTCGTCCCCGTCTCCGCCAGATAAGCAACGGACTGTGCACCCAAAAGTAAGAGGCTTTTATGGTTCTGGGCAGATTTGAGAACTAGGGTGTTTATTAATGTGTAAAAGGTATTGCTATTTTTGTTTACCATTAATGTGTGATCGGACCGCTGCGTCCTATGTGCTGTTGTGAAGAATATCACTGATCCAGATATTGTTGAAAGTTGTGTTGAACTGTAGCTGATACTCCCGCCGAGGAGAAATTACTGTACAAGCTGAGTCAGCTGCACGCTCGTAGAGTGTGCCGGGGAATAAACGCTCTCTACCGTTAAATAAACCTCAGATTCTGCTATAACGCCACGTTAAGTGAGAATCTCGAGTAAAACGAAGAGAGTGGTTAGTCCCATCACGCCAGAGATCAAGGTTTTAAGTGTTTGTTTCATAAATCGTGTTTTCCCTCCTTTCTCTCTCTCTCTCTCTTTTCCTCCTAACACACACATACAGGCTAGCCACGTAGCTCCCGAGCTAACGCTGCTAGCTTAACCATGTGGAGTTTGTATAGAGCTAACACCGGACTTAGCATACGGGCTAGGCTAAGCGTAAGCGGTTACCAGCAACCCCTCGCGTGCACCCAGCACCACTACCGCCCTCTTGAGGCTAAATAGTTTTGTGCAGCTCACAGGAGTAGCCATTTTGGGAGTTGTTTTTGTGTTAGAACTACATTTCGACACCGCCCCTTTTACTTTCACTCACGCCCACACACACTCACTCACTCACACACTCACTCACTCACTCACACACACACTCTCACACACACACACACACACTCACTCACTCACTCACTCACTCACACACACTCACTCACACACACTCACACACACACACACGCCCACACACACCTTGCTAAAATCACAGCATCAACTAGTGGTATCCCCCCACCCTGAGATACAATCTGAAGACGAAAAAAAGTCTAATAGACAAACACACTTTTCTTCATGCAGGTTTTGTCACAAACGGTATAAAGTTCGGATCGATAACAAGGACATAGAGCGTAACGATTGCGCTAGAGCTTAACGGCTGTATTTCCAGACTTTGACGTTTTAAAGACAGATATTTAGTTATTTACACTGTGTTCAGCAGTTATCTAATGCTAGGGTATTTGATGCTATCCTGTATTCCATGTAGTCGGGCCATCTCCTCCTCCTGTGCTCCGTAGCGGACAATGTGACGGCGAGACAGCGCCGATTAAATATTAAGAATACATTTTAATTAAGATTTGAGTTGGAAGTGTTTATGGAACAATTATCACTCAGAACAATTATCACTCAATTATCACTCAGTACAATCTTCATGATATGGTGTGAAGAAATGTGCGTGAGACATTAATAATTAAACATATTAAGAGTAGCCTAACCCTTATTCCCACGTGCACTTTCTGCAGTCTGACTTCAGTTCACCACTTCACCATCTGCGTCGCCAATTCCTATTTTGTGTCCAAAATGTGCGTACCATGGGTCAGAGTTTGGTTGGAGGACCAAACATTCTCCTGTCAAGTTAGTTTTTATAAATCACAACCTTTGGTGGGAAGTGGCGTACGCACGTTTTCAGCCCCGTTTTGTGTGTACGCCACGTTTATAAATGAGACCCCTGGACTGTAAATTCATGTTCGTTAACTTGATCAGCCCTGAACTCTGAGATCCTGGCTCATCCAGAAAGAGGAAAGGTAGTATTTATCTTACAGTCTCAGTGAAGTCACAACTCAAACTAAACTTTATAATCCAGAAAGGGGATATTCATTAGAGTATGGATACCTGACCCGGCCCATTGGGCCCGTTGGGACCAGTTGGGACCAGTTAGGACCAGTTGGGACCAGTTGGGACCTGACATGCCGGGCGGGTTGGGACAGATATTTAGAAATGGTGTTGGGGTTCGAGTTGGGCTCGGTCACATCAGCGTGATAAGGCATTGAACATTTTAAATTTAAAACAGCTTATTATGTAGGTGTGGGCATGTGTTAATGTGTGTTCCATAGTGGAACCGGGTTTTCGGTACCCAACCCTAGCGCTTGTTTCCCCATGTGCGCTTATGCTCATCTGTTGGCCTCCAGGGGCCTCCACGATTCTCCAACATTCAATACAAGTCCCTCCTGCTGGGCTTATCTTACTGGTCGAGCAAACACTCTTTCCTCTGATGAAACTGCATGTGATTGGTCAACAGATGTGTATAGTAACAAAGTAGAACTACTTCACTACTGTACTTAAGTACTAAAAGGCTGTATCTGTACTCTACTGGAGTATACACACCTTCCACGTTCTGTGTGTGTCGCGTTAGGTCACGCATGGACGTATTAAGAGAACGGGTCACGGCAGTTTACTGCGGCGTCGCTATGACGACCAGCCACGCTGAGGCCGTACGAAAATCTGCAATGGAAAACAGCACAGCGCGTAGAGTCGATTCGAGGTGAGTAGAGTGGAGGTGAGTAGAGTGGAGGTGAGTAGAGTGGAGGTGAGTAGAGTCGAGTGGAGGTGAGTCGAGTGGAGGTGAGTCGAGTGGAGGTGAGTCGAGTGGAGGTGAGTAGAGTCGACTGGAGGTGAGTCGAGTGGAGGTGAGTCGAGTGGAGGTGAGTCGAGTGGAGGTGAGTCGAGTGGAGTGGAGGTGAGTCGAGTGGAGGTGAGTCGAGTGGAGGTGAGTCGAGTGGAGTGGAGGTGAGTAGAGTGGAGGTGAGTAGAGTCGAGTGGAGGTGAGTCGAGTGGGAGGTGAGTCGAGTGGAGGTGAGTAGAGTGGAGGTGAGTAGAGTCGAGTGGAGGTGAGTCGAGTGGAGGTGAGTAGAGTCGAGTGGAGGTGAGTCGAGTGGAGGTGAGTAGAGTGGAGGTGAGTAGAGTCGAGTGGAGGTGAGTAGAGTGGAGGTGAGTAGAGTCGAGTGGGGGTGAGTCGGAGTGGAGGTGAGTAGAGTGAAGGTGGAGGTGAGTCGAGGAGGTGAGTAGAGTCGAGGTGGAGGTGAGTCGAGTGGAGGTGAGTAGAGTGGAGGAGAGGTCGAGTGGAGGTGAGTAGGAGTGGAGGTGAGTAGAGTCGAGTGGAGGTGAGTCGAGTGGAGGTGAGTAGAGTCGAGTGGAGGTGAGTCGAGTGGAGGTGAGTCGAGTGGAAGTAGGAGTCGAAAGTGGAGGTGAGTCGAAGCCCAGAGTGGAGGTGAGAGAGCCGCAGTGGAGGTGGAGTCGAAGTGGAGGTGAGTCGGAGTGTGGAGGTGAGTAGAGTGCGGTGGGAGGGTGAGTGGGAAGTGGTGGAGGTAAGTGGAGTAGAGGTAAGTGGAGGAGATGCAGGAGGCAAGTGGAAGTAAGGGTGGAGGTGCCAGTGGAGCAGGGCCAGTAGTGGATAGAAGCACATAAGCTGTGGAATAGTCTAGGCCTATCAGTAGGCACTGCAATGTTGGCTCTACCACTGGTCTGCATCAGAAACAGCAGGATATGTATTTTCATCCAGAAAGATGACTAAATAACGGATTAATCTCTCTGGAATTACTCATAGAAAGTAATATATATATTTCACTATTTATTTATTCTGTCTTCAGATATTTACTGACTCAACTATAAAAAAAAAGAGGTTTTCATTTGCAGATTAGTGGAACATCCAAACATGCATTAGTTATCAGATAGAAACACACACAGACAGACAGACAGACAGACAGACAGACAGACAGACAGACAGACAGACAGACACACACACTCCCTAGTTATCAGATAGAGAGCTGCTGTCACAATAAAAACATTAACTTGCTGCCAGCCTATTTATTGTATTTCTGTAGAATGAGCTGATATATATCTTCACATGTGGTGTAAGTTTACCTGTTTGTTTGTAGTTTAGTAGAGAAATGATCATATTGTAGTTGTCTATGTGTGCTATCCTCTCCTGCTGTAGCTGCTGCTTTTTAAATACTATTGTATGTATTTCATCTGTTATTAATAATGTAAACTAAAGTTAATACCGTCTCTCGGTCTCTGGTTCCTCTCCCAGAAATCAGCCAACATGGCGGCTGATCTTTAGTCAGAGTAGTGTTAGTTTCTCTGCAGCTTTCTGCAGCTTTCTGCTCTCAGACTAAACTACCAGAAAGAGTTCAAACATTACCTTCAGCTGGAGCAGAGCCTGTCTACAGAGAGCCGCTTCTCCTCTTATTCCACATTCTCTGGCTGGAGCTCCAGACGGAGGAAACCAACTGCGACACAAGCTGTGTGAAAGTGAAAGGAAACTTTAAACAGGAAACGCCCTGAAGTGTCTTTATTAACACGAGTCACATATTAATAAATATACTTCGGTAAAGAGGAAAGATGAATTCACAGATTCAAACTTCCGGGATCAATAACTATAGCGAACTGTTATTAAATCACAAACGACGTAACCCAAACACACACACACACACACACACACACACACACACACACACACACACAACAAACACACACACACACACACACACACACACACAAAACAATAAACCCCGCTACAGCCAATCTCCCTACCAAAGTCTTTACGTTTAAACATTTCTTACTTTTTATCAACATAATATTTCTCTAAACAAAAGTACACTTACTCATATTAATAAATTAATCATGGCTTACCGCTTATATTTCTGATAACTGACTCTCTTAAACAACCTTTTCCGCAGTCTTGTTGACTCTAGCTGAGACGAGGTCACGTTCGTCGATGCCATGCGCAGCGTGGTTAAAGTCAGCGGGAAATGTCAACGGACTTCGCTCTCTTTCCGCTGAAACGTAAAGCTGTTGTGTTTAGAGTGAGTGAACTGAACTTCGCAGTCATGAAGAAGTCTGCAGCTTGTTTTTAATATTTATTCTTTTTTTAATTGTTCATTTATTCAGAACATATACAAGCAAACGCGCAAAATAACCCACCTACCAAAAACAGAGCTATTGCCTCGGGTCGAGCATATAAAAGAAAACCTAGGAGCTTATACCTTACAAAACAACATAAGGAATGATATACAAGAAAAATAAATAAAACATAAATAAAGAGAAGGGGCTATCTCATTAAATTAAGATTTTCAAATAAATAGATTAATTCAAAGGCTTTTTATCTTTAACTGTTTCAATGACTCGCACAAAAGACTGATCAGGGGGGGTTTGGTCTTAAAGGATCTACATTTATGTAGAAAATGTTTTCCTAGCAGCACCAAGTTGTTGAGAACAAACTATACCTTCTTATCTTCCATAAAAACACCAAACTTTATATTCTTCACTGTCATTTTTAACCTCAGTCTTAAAAATTCGTTTGTTGGGTAGATTTCATATAAAATTTTAAAGTTGACCTCTTTTACCTTCGGGAGAAGAGAAATGAGATATAACTTTTCCTTATTTTCTTAACCTCTCCATCCCCAAATTCTTTCAACATTCACTCCCCTAAAGGATTAATAGGAACAGCTGTTAAATTTCACGTTAATGAAATGATCTAATCAACCAATCACACGGCAGCTTCTTCAATGCATGTAGGGGTGTGGTCCAGGTCTAGACTATCTCCTGAACTCCAAACTGAATGTCAGAATGGGAACGAAAGGTGATCTAAGCTACTCTGAGCGTGGCATGGTTGTTGGTGCCAGACGGGCTGGTCTGCTCAGTTACTGGGATTCTCACCCACAACCATTTCTAGGGTTTACAAAGAATGGTCTGAAGAAGGAAACGCATCCAGGATGCTGCAGTCCTGGGGGGCCAAAATGCCTTGTTGATGCTAGAGGTCAGAGGAGAATGGGCCGACTGATTCCAGCTGATAGAAGATCAACTTTGACTCAAATAACCACTCGTTATAACCGAGGTCTGCAGCAAAGCATTTATGAAGCCACAACATGAACAACCTTGAGGAGGATGGGCTACACCAGCAGAAGACCCCCCTGGGTACCACTCATCTCCTCTAACAATAGGAACATATATATATGATTATTAATGAAACGGCGAGCTAGTCTGTACTGTTTATTAACTCTTGATCGTACAGTGACTGTCTTTGGATGTTAAACAGGCTACTTAGACTTAGCAGTGATGTTTTAAACCCCACCAAGTTTAAACGCGAGCAGCACAGAGCTGTGTGTCTGGGCAGCCTGGCTGCTTTCAGTGCCATTCATTATTGAGGCAGAGCTGAGCGGGTGAGTTGTTTTATAAAAGTGTATTTTTATTATCTTGTAATTTACAGAAAGCAGTCGCCGTCTTCACAACTCTGAGACAAACTGTAGCAGGTGCTACGAACCGGAGCAAGGGTAAGATTTAAAGAATATGCTTTCATTGAATGAACTTCATTAATTTTTCTGTATAAGGACATAGATACGTTATTAGATACCGATCTTAACCATACTTTGTTTTAATTATTATTACAGACTAACCTCGTCTCATAACGAGGCCGTGACCTATATTTGCTCGGAGCTGTCTGCAAGTCCAGATTTACATGACGCTGATAATGACGCCATTGTAAGTACTTTTTACTTTTTCATCTTTCCTTGTTTAATTTTACTGTGACTTATGTTTTTTTTTTTTATTCATACCACTCTCATTTAATTGTTTTCCAGCTGCCTGTAAGACATATTAGGAGACAGCAGCAGGAGCTTCAGCTAGAAACAACCAGATGTGGCATCGCGGGCAGAAGCTGTGAAGAGTTCAGCTCGGAGTCGGTGGAGAAGAAAAGAGGGTAAGATTAGATCCGTTTTTGGTCAATGGGAATATTTTTCAGGTGCATTCATAGATGTGTTGTGTCTGTACACATCGCGCAGTACTGATTGTCTTTATTGATTGATTTTACAGCTGCTGGAAGCGAGACAGAGTGTGCTGGCTGCGGGTGAGGTGACATTTGGAAGTGCGCTACATAGACATCCAGGACAACGCACCACAGACGTCTGCTAAATAGACCGAATTGCGTTTGTGTTTTGTGTCAATAAAGCTCTATCTTTGAATAAACAGCACGTTCCTGGCAAATCATTTTAATTAGGATAACCATGACATGAATATACAACATAGCATATATGAAATAAATATATATATATATATATATATATATATATATATATTATATATTATTATAATAATAATGGCCCAGGTTGACCAATAGCCTAACCCATGACAGACCTGTCAACCAATCACGAGAGATTTTTCTTGTTTAAAAGTAGTGGTTTCATCCAATAGCGAGTGAGGAAATTCCTGCCAGGTCAGACGTTCTCTGGCCAGGCTCCTATTCATATTCTGATTAGATCATTAACACCTCCGCGGGGGCTCTCCACATACGTCATGGTTTGTTTATCACAATATGTGGCACAGACGAACGTGATGTTCGCAGCCTGTAAATTGTCGATAACTGCCGAAAATTAGGGGGATTTCCGGGCATTTACAGGCATTTACGGGGACGGAAATCCCACTTTTCATGCAGTGTAAATACACACAACACCACCAAATACACTCAACACAACCACATACACACAACACCACCAAATACAGTCAACACAACTATATAGGCAATAGACCTGTTCGAGTTGTGATTCACTCGGATCTTTAACCCGAGTCTTTAAATTGACTCACGAATCACGAGTCTCTGGCATCATTAACCCGGATCAGTTGAGTCCTACTACAATTCAATCTAACATGATAACAGCGGCACACACAAACCTCTTGCAACATTAGCTTCTACTATTCCTAGCCATCTTAGCTGCAAAAAGCTTTATAACTTATAATTTCGTAGTTAACAGCAACTCCACAAGTCAAGTCAAGCGCCTGAGTGAGCAGAGAGACAGTCCCGACCCGCAGACTCAGAGCCGGAAGCTCGCAGACCGTGGGATTCACTCGAGAACTCACGAGCCCTCGATGACTCGTGAGTTGTTGATGACTCATGAGCAGAGATGGGAAGTAACGAAGTACAAATACTTCGTTACTGTACTTAAGTAGATTTTTAGGATATTTCTACTTTACTTTACTATTTTTTTTTGTGGCGACTTTTTACTTTTACTCCTTACATTTTAACACAAATATCGGTACTTTCTACTCCTTACATTTTTAAAATTGGCTCGTTACTTTAGTTTGGTACAAGGGTAAGTAATGTCGGAGAATAGCGCGGACCACACGCCTCACCGCAAAATGGTGTGCGCGGCCAAACAAAAAAAAAGTAGAAAAAAGAGAGACTGCTGTCCGGAGGATAATCAGTTGAGATGGTGTGTGTGCGTCCTTGAAAGGCGTAAGTCGTTATAACTTATGTTTTCAGTTAATGTAAGCCTGTTGTTGTATTGGTCTATAGTTCCTGCACAGTTACAGTAGGTTAGCTAGTGATTTAGTTGTTTGTGTTCTTCACCTGTTAGCTAGGTCTCACGTTGCTTGTAAAGCATCAAAGAGAGAAGTTGTCTCTGTCCGTGTTTTACAGACACACCTGGGGGGTGTGGGGGCGAAGTTTGAAACCAGCATCAGCTTTAACGGTCCGGTCCTAATCTAGTCCTCACTAGCAAGTTTCAAATAATTTCACTGGAGTTACCGTTATTATTTTCACGATCAATACCGAATTCAATCTAATTGGATGGGAATATACTGTAGGCTACGTTGCATGTAACACCACTACAAGGCACCTCGATTACGGTCGCGCATTCTGCATTCATTTGCAGCAAATAATTGCAGCTTGTGTAATGGTGGTACGCAGGCTGCATAGTAGTATGGACGGCGACATGATTGAAAATGAAGAAAACAGAGATCCCAGAGATTAGGCAGACAAGCAGCAAGACATTCCCAATCATCCCTGCGCCTTATCTGAGAGAGATGTTTGAGATAGGCTAGGAGGCGTCAGTAGACTCCTGGCCAATGTGCTGTGTAACTCTAAAAGTATGGGGAACTTCTTAATTAATCTATGTTTAGTAATTCATATTGTATCCTTTATTTTCTTTCTATATTTGAGCACACACACATACATGTAGATTCCTTTAAATGTTAAGGGGACGATTAAAAAAGAGAAACTGGATCTGTGAATTCTCACAGAATCACAATTGAATTCATATCTTGCTACTCAGTCAGAATCTTATTAAGCTGGAGTCCCAGTCTCTTTCACAATAATCATATATGTGATGTTTGGCAGACATCCATTTAAAATGTAGACAATGGCATATAAAGAGTCTGGTTTTTATGTCCACTGAAGTTTCTCATCTTGCACTCTAGTAACGTATGTGGTCCAGGTAGCTTTGCATAAAAAGTGGTTGTCATTCGCAAGGCTACTTTTACTTTTATACTTTAAGTACATTTCAAAGCCTGTACTTTGTTACTTTTACTTAAGTAAAGAAGTTAAATCAGTACTTCTACTTTTACCAGAGTATTTTTTAACACAAGTATCTGTACTTCTACTTAAGTACGGGAAGTGAGTACTTTTGCCATCTCTGCTCATGAGTTGTTGATGACTCGTGAGTTCTCTGAATCAACTGAATCAGCCGGCTACGTTGTCATGAGTGGATCTGATTCAGACGAGCGAGCATGGGGAGCGAGTGCAGCTTCTCCTCGAGCTCAGGGTAAAGCAAATCAACAACAAAAGCCATTCTTTCACTTCTGAAATAACATACAATGTTCTGCACGTAGCCTAGCTAGGCCTACTGTAGGTTTGGTGTATAAATGTAGTATGCTAAAATGCAATTAGGTCGAGCAGACAGTCCGAAACATTATAAGCTCCCTCGGAAACAAAAACTTTTTTTTTGTTTACTTCACAAAACTTTATTATTCAAATACAGATGCACATACACATTTAAAACATTAAATGCATACAGTGCATACATGAAAAAGGGGCGCATGGAATTTACATTAAAGAGATTTTAAGTCATTGTAAATGTTAAGAGTCCAGATGGCTCTCTTATTTGTCAGTCCTATTAAATTAAAAAAATATGATTCCATGTCATTTTTAAATGAATATTCGGTTTTCTTTCAGACCATTTATATTTATGGATAGTTTTTTCAAATAAAATTAAAAGATTCTAAATGAAAACATGGCATTTTATCCAAATCAAAAGCTCGCCTTGGATGTAGCATACAATACTGACTCAAGTGACTCGCACAACCCGGATCAGTTTAGTGAGTGACTTAGAATAACCTGAATCCTAAAAAGGAATCGAGTTTGCCAGGCCTAATAGGCAAGGCAAGGCAAGGCAGCTTTATTTGTATAGCACATTTCAGCAACAGGGCAATTCAAAGTGCTTTACATAAAACATTAAAGAGCAGTTAGAAAACAATTAAAAACAATTTTAAAACATTAATAAACAAATTAAAACAAGAAAAAAATTGATAGTGCAGTATAAGAATAAAAGGTACAGTGCAGTATAAGAAATTAAAGTTAATAAAATTGATTATTTAAAGAAAAGCAACATCAAAAAGATAGGTCTTTATCTTAGATTTAAAAGAACTGAGAGTTGTAGCGGACCTGCAGTTTTCTGGGAGTTTGTTCCAGATATGTGGAGCATAAAAACTGAACGCTGCTTCCCCCTGTTTAGTTCTGACTCTGGGGACAACAAGTAGACCTGTCCCAGACAGGCACACAACACCACCAAAATACACTCAACACAACCAAATACACACAACACCACCAAAATACACTCAACACAACCAAATACACACAACACCACCAAAATACACTCAACACAACCAAATACACACAACACCACCAAAATACACTCAACACAACCAAATACACACAACACCACCAAAATACACTCAACACAACCAAATACACACAACACCACCAAAATACATCAACACAACCAAATACACACAACACCACCAAAATACACTCAACACAACCAAATACACAACACCACAAAATACACTCAACACAACCATATACACACAACACAACCACCAAATACACACACAACTACACACACAACACAACAAAATAACACAACCAAATACACACAACACAACAACAACACACACAACCAAATACACACAACACACACACACATAAACAAAACCACACAAACAACACCACACAACAAACCATAATACACACAACACCACCAAAATACACTCAACACAACCATATACACACAACCAAATACACTCAACACAACCATATACACACAACCAAATACACTCAACACAACTATATACACACAACACCACCAAATACACTCAACACAACCATATACACACAACACAACCATATACACACAACACCACCAAAATACAAACAACACAACCATATACACACAACACCACCAAATACAGTCAACACAACCAAATACACTCAACACAACTATATACACACAACACCACCAAATACACTCAACACAACTACAGTATATACACACAACACAACCATATACACACAACACAACCATATACACACAACACAACCAAATACACACAACACCACCAAATACAATCAACACAACCATATACACACAACACCACCAAAATACAAACAACACAACCATATACACACAACACCACCAAATACATAACACAACAAATACACACAACACCAGGAAATACACTCAACACATATACACACAACACCACCAAATACAAACAACACAACCATATACACACAACACCACCAAATACACTCAACACAACCAAATACACACAACACCACCAAATACAAACAACACAACCATATACACACAACACCACCAAATACACACAACACAACTATATACACACAACACCACCAAAATACAAACAACACAACCATATACACACAACACCACAAATACACTCAACACAACTATATACACACAACAATAACCATATACACACAACACTACCAAATAACGTAACTCAGCAGAGCAGCCTGAGTTTAGCCTCCTGCTTCAAGTTCCTGTTTCTGTTTCTAACTAGAGTTAGGAGTCACAGAGTGTCATCTCAAAGATCTTTAGAGAGAAAACAGGACGTCTATCAGCAGGATATGACGTCATTAACTTCACTTCTTTTAACCAACCTAGATCTTCCTAAAAGTCAAAAAAGAATTTTTTTTTTTTTTTTTTTTTTTTTTTAAATAAACAATGTAAGCGATAATATATATATATATATATATATATATATATATATATATATATATATATATATATATATATATATATTATAGTGCAGAATGAGTAGTTTGACTTTAAATCCTATTCTGATGATGTGGACTGTCAGCAGGCCTCTCTATGTTACAGTCTCTGTTCCAACTTCAGTCTGTTATTAACTTTAACTTGAACTAACTTGAACTTTTCTCTCTTTGTCTCCTCTCTGCTGATGAACACATCAAGTCTTCCTGCTGGCTGTCAGCTTTTAAAAATCAACTTTCTTACCTTTTGGTCTGCAGGCAGCGCACTCACTCAGTCTGTCTCTCAGCTTCCTTATATTTCTTTTATTTTTTTTTTATTTTCTCTCTCTTCTTCTTTTTTGGGCAGATTACTATTTGTGTAGTATACTGCCACCAACTGTACAGCAGTGTGTAATACCATGAACTTCATAGAGTCTAGGCTTGTATTAATAATAATAAATAAATAAACCACATATATTCTTTTCATTATACCAGTACTATTAAGAAAAATGAATAAAGCTTTAAGTCTCTCCCTTGTCATACCCCTTTCTTCAAGTATATCATGTATTGAGTTCTTTTCTTCCATTTCCTGTCAGTTTATTCTACTATCATTATATTTCTCACATGTATAAAGTATATGTTCTATATCATCTTTGTCTTGGCATTCTATGCATAAGCCATTACCATGTCCTACTATGTGTACGGTAGCATTCAGTCTTGTGTGACCTAATCTAAGTCTGGTATAGACCACTTCTTCACTCCTGGTCACAGTATTTTATGGTAGTGTCTAGCATTTTTTATTTAAAAAGGTGATTTATCAAGGGAAGGTTTCACTGAGAGGAGCCTCTCTTTTGTTGCAGGAACCACCTGATCACATTCCCACAGTTACACATTCACAGGGCTTAAACTGAAAAAAAATCCTGAGCCTGAAACTTTTTTTTCAATTGTTTTTCAATTTTTATTTCTTCCAACCATATGTTAAATTAAGAGTCAATGTAGATTTACATATTGCAATAATATCATAATCCTACAATGAATCATTGTGAAAACTAAACTTTGGCCAGGTCATCATCAAAAAAGCGAATTAGTACATTTATGATTTTGTCCATGTTGATATTAGTCGTCATGTACATTTATTAAAAACGTTGCATTGTTTATCTTTTCATATAGCTAGACTTCTAGACTCTGGGACAAGGCCGTTATGTTTAAATACCTGCCATGCTGACTCCAAACAGACAACTTTGTCAAGGCAGTTTGGGCTTCAGATAGCTTTTACAAATCAGGTTCCGCTATGGACATCCACACACGTATTGTTGTATCACGGTCGGTCAGTAAAGGCGCACTCGCAGCGGTAGCGGTCGTTGCAGGTTACGTACTCGTATGACAGAGTTCACGGACCGATGCTTTGTGACTAGCATCTAATGACTAGCGAGCACTTTCTTACCGCTGCTGCCGTCCAGTGTCTTCCTTGAACATGCGCTGCAGAAGCACCCCCTCCCTCAGTTTGAGACACCAAGTGCTAAACAGCTTCCCGTCTCCTCCCTTTTCCTCTCGTCCTCTATTCATGTCCAGCACCATTTATTTTAACTACTTTCTCAACTAAAGCTGTATCTACGTACATGCTCCAAGTTTGATAAACTTTGCCTCCATTTTTTTTTAGCCGCGTTACCACAGAGATCACACCGGCACCGCACTCTCGGTTTTCGGCAAAAACCTGCCCAACTTTGCATCTGATTGTCTAGAACTTGTTTCATTGGTAGGTGGAAGTTTGATGATTGGCTAAATCCAGCGCATCAAAAACAAATCCCATGTGGACTTTTTAATTTACTTACTTTTTAATAGTCATACGTCAGAAATCCGGCACCAGGCCCGATTACTTTAAGCCCTGCGTTAGTTAGAGCTGCGTTCTTCTCATATGATTGGTAGGTGAAATCAATTGACTTGAAAATAATAAACCACATGTAAATTTCCAATTTTATTTTATTATTTTCATCATGGCCGCACGCCGGAGATCCGGCACGGAGCAGGAATACTTTAAGCATTGCATTCATATCTGGAAGCTGCCAAGTCCAACCACAGTCTGATCTGCTGGCCACTGAGCAGCTCCACTGGGGCCTTTAGGCCACCACTGCCCCACTGCATTAAACTCTGCCTCCCATTCATTTTGCCATCTTTGTATAATTTCAGATTTAATATGGATATGGCTTCACCCTTCCCCAGTGGAACATTAATTCCTATATATTTGTTTTCCAGCATCTTTTTCTTGCAATGTTATCAGCCTCTTTGTTTCCTTTAACATCTATCTATATGAGCTGGAACCCAAGAAAACTGAATAATGAGTAAAAGGTTCCTGAGATGTAATAGTAAATGTTTAATTTCAATTATCAAATCTTCCTTTGATGAGTGACCTGTATCTAGGTTGTTATCTCTCAGCTTCCACTTTCTCAGAGTAGTTTCTCACATATAGATATCCCATGATCAGAGAAGCCAATCACAGCAGAGCCTGGACCAAGCCAGTTTCAGCTGCTCTCCTCTGTGGGGGTGACGTCCTCCCTCAGGACGTCACTATGATCAACATTTAGAGGGGAACTCTGGTTTCTTCAACATAAACTAAGAATAGAAACAGAGATGTGAGAGTAATAAGAGCTGATAAGCTGATAATAAGGACCATACTCTACATGAATATAAAGTCCAACTTCAGGACCAGACTCTACATGAATATAAAGTCCAACTCCAGGACCAGACTCTACATGAATATAAAGTCCAACTTCAGGACCAGACTACATGAATATAAAGTCCAACTACAGGACCAGACTCTACATGAATATAAAGTCCAACTCCAGGACCAGACTACATGAATATAAAGTCCAACTACAGGACCAGACTCTACATGAATATAAAGTCCAACTTCAGGACCAGACTCTACATGAATATAAAGTCCAACTTCAGGACCAGACTCTACATGAATATAAAGTCCAACTTCAGGACCAGACTCTACATGAATATAAAGTCCAACTTCAGGACCAGACTCTACATGAATATAAAGTCCAACTTCAGGACCAGACTACATGAATATAAAGTCCAACTCCAGGACCAGACTCTACATGAATATAAAGTCCAACTACAGGACCAGACTCTACATGAATATAAAGTCCAACTTCAGGACCAGACTCTACATGAATATAAAGTCCAACTCCAGGACCAGACTCTACATGAATATAAAGTCCAACTTCAGGACCAGACTCTACATGAATATAAAGTCCAACTCCAGGACCAGACTACATGAATATAAAGTCCAGCAACAGGACCAGACTACATGAATATAAAGTCCAACTCCAGGACCAGACTCTACATGAATATAAAGTCCAACTCCAGGACCAGACTACATGAATATAAAGTCCAACTACAGGACCAGACTCTACATAAATATAAAGTCCAACTCCAGGACCAGACTCTACATGAATATAAAGTCCAACTCCAAGACCAGACTCTACATGAATATAAAGTCCAACTACAGGACCAGACTACATGAATATAAAGTCCAACTCCAGGACCAGACTCTACATGAATATAAAGTCCAACTCCAGGACCAGACTACATGAATATAAAGTCCAACTACAGGACCAGACTCTACATAAATATAAAGTCCAACTCCAGGACCAGACTACATGAATATAAAGTCCAACTACAGGACCAGACTACATGAATATAAAGTCCAACTCCAGGACCAGACTCTACATGAATATAAAGTCCAACTCCAGGACCAGACTACATGAATATAAAGTCCAACTACAGGACCAGACTCTACATAAATATAAAGTCCAACTCCAGGACCAGACTACATGAATATAAAGTCCAACTACAGGACCAGACTCTACATGAATATAAAGTCCAACTCCAGGACCAGACTCTACATGAATATAAAGTCCAACTCCAGGACCAGAATACATGAATGTAAAGTCCACCTCCAGGACCAGACTACATGAATATAAAGTCCAACTCCAAGACCAGACTCTACATGAATATAAAGTCCAACTACAGGACCAGACTACATGAATATAAAGTCCAACCCAGGACCAGCCCAAACACCAGCTCTACATGAATATAAGTCCAACTCCAGGACCAGACTACATGAATATAAAGTCCAACTACATGACCAGACTCTACATGAATATAAAGTCCAATTACAGGACCAGACTCTACCTGAATATAAAGTCCACCTCCAGGACCAGACTACATGAATATAAAGTCCAACTCCAGGACCAGACTACATGAATATAAAGTCCAACACCAGGACCAGACTCTACATGAATATAAAGTCCAACTCCAGGACCAGACTCTACATGAATATAAAGTCCAACTCCAGGACCAGACTCTACATGAATATAAAGTCCAACTACAGGACCAGACTACATGAATATAAAGTCCAACTACAGGACCAGACTCTACATGAATATAAAGTCCAACTACAGGACCAGACTACATGAATATAAAGTCCAACTACAGGACCAGACTCTACATGAATATAAAGTCCAATTCCAGGACCAGACTCTAGAAACACATTAATGGAGACCCACATCATCAGAAAGAGATTTTGTTTATCAGATCCCTCTACACAAGGTACAACTAAACATCAACAGGACTTCTTCTGCAGAAAATGTATGTGAATGCTGAATGCTGAAAACTGATCCTAAACTGGTTTGCTGGTTTTATTTTGGAGAAAAACTGAGTTTGTTTTTTAAAACCATTCATGGCATCTCATCACTATGATAAAAAAAAACAATTTCATGAATTTATACCATCAACTATTTCCTCAAGTAACACGAAAAAAATAGATAAACATACACAAATATCCAGTTTATATAAACACCATCTCATTCTAATGAATCAGAACAAAGAAAGAAAATGTTTCTGCATGATGCTGTTAGTACAAACTCAACACTTCCTGTTTCAAATTAAAAGCCCTCTGGACAGAATCCTTTAGTTTATATCCAGGCTTTTATTGTGAAACATGTGCAGGGTTCTATCCAGGCTTTTATTGTGAAACATGTGCAGGGCCCCCCCACCCCACGGTGCAGCAGATGCAGGTGCTGCCATCTTGTGGCGCTGCTACGTTACTACATGGCTCATCTATTCTCAGTTGGCATCACATTGGCCCTCATTTATGAAACGTGCGTATGACCTAAAACAGGCGTATGATGGGCATACGCCGATTCCTACGCGGTAGGTGGACTTGCGTATAATCAGTTTAACAGGAGAAGTCATCAGTGGATCACTTATCAGCAATGGCAGATCTGGCTCTTTTAGAAGACCTCTATGCGATGGTCGGCAACATTGTTTTAGCCTGGGGGGTTTCAGCACAACATCGCACAGGAAAACACGGTGCCATAAATGTAGTGATGGAGCCAGATGACCCGATGCCCAGAGACCAACTGGGGGCTATACCAAGGAGACAGGATATTATTCCTCACTTTTAAAAGGTAGCCTATAGCCTAGTGTATTACTTTTGGCAATGATAGGCCTATTCAATACAGGAAACATGACGATGCACAACATTTGTATATATTCTTCACGTTTTTGTTTCTCTTTCAAGTTAACGATTTATTTCTGCCATTGACAGAGGATTTTGGATTATTTTTCCAGCCCTTCTGCTGTCAGGAGACAGGGTCTGGGTGGTGGTCCAGCACGGGGGGGCGGAGGACAAGCACTCTCCCTCAGCTGTTGCTTCGTTCTGACTCATGAATAAAAAAACACGAGTAAAATAAAAGACACTGCAAAAACTCTGCAACCGTGTGTTTATTTAAATATAGGTACACCATGTAGGCCTAAGAGATTGCAATAGAAGCCTGTATATTACCATTAGGACTATAGAAAACACGTTTCAAGGATGTATAAATTAAATACACTTCAGCTGGAGTCTGATTTACTACGGCAACACTGTTGACCGCATCAGTGATCTCTTTCCATTCCTCATTCTTTCTACAGCCTTTAATAACAGTTCTCAGGCTGCCAAACAGTACACACGTTAGTACAAATGAACTGGAGATATCAGGGTTTCAATCTCCACCTCTGAAAAGTGCCGCTTCTCAGCTGGATTACATCTCGCCATGTCGTAAATTGTAGGGGCGAGGCCTCAAAACCCAGAATATATTGGGGTGTGGTATTTAAATTACGATCGTTTCCAGCCGCCGCATTTATCAATGTACGACCATTCTTACGCTCTGATTGGTGGGATACGAATGTTTCATGAGTCACACGTGAAGCCCATCGTAAGATGATTTCTGTGCTCATATCTGTGCTGGTTTCTACGTTATTTGATAAATGAGGGCCATTATGTTTCACAGTTCATCAGACTGGTTTTCTCTGCTCTGGATCTGAGGAAACATGTTTAGACATAAAAATAATAATGATTCAGACAGAATTATAAGCAGCAGCATGTTCAGAGAAAGTTAATATCATATTAATAACATGGAGGAGTTTCTTCAGATAAACAGGATCAGAGGATCATCTGGGTCCACAATCCTTTCTTCACACTGCAGCGTGTCTGTTCACTGTTCTGTGAAGTCTTTGAGTTCTTCCTTCATCTTCTCCAAGTCATCAATGACTTTCTGAGAGAGATCAGCTGACTGGATGATGGAGTCTGGTAACTCTCTGTCCTCTTCAGGGGTCACTGTAGTTCTGAAGACATTCTCCATAGCAGATAATACTCTGTCACTTCTTGCCAGGTTAGACAGACTCCTCTGAAAGTCCTCCATGTCTGTCAGAGTGATTCCAGCCTGATCTTCAGCTGATCTTTGCTCCAACTCCTCACACCTCCTCTTTATTTCTTCCAGGTCATTCTTCAGCGGTTCAATGATCTCCATGAACTCTTTCCCCAGTTCTTCTACTTTATTTATACTTCCACTCTCTAATATCCCTTTTGTTACATTTGCACCAGCAACAAAAATGGCTGATCCTGCTGCTATTACTATTGTTGCTATTTCCACTGCTCCTACTAGTGCTGCTGCTGCTGCTGCTCCTGCTGCTCCTGCTGCTGCTACTCTTGCAGCTGCTGCTACTCCTGCTGCTCCTATTAGTGCTGCTACTGCTCTTGCTGATAATGCTCTTGCTACTCCTGCTGCAACTGCTCCTAGTGCTACTGCTAGTCCTGCTGCTTCTGGTCCTGCTTCTACTACTGCTGCTTTTCCTGCAAGTAAGCCAACCAGCAAGCCAAAGGCTGTGACCTTTAGTACACCAGCTCCTGCTCTTCTGACTCTACCTGTTCTCTCCTGCATCTTTCTGACTTCATCAGGGATCACCCTAAACTCTCTAACAATAGGTCTTATCCTGTGTTCACTGCTATCAATCTCTCTGATGAATGAAAATGAATGATTTTTAAGTGTGTCCATTAATTCAGAAGGAATGTCTCTGCTCCTTCTTCTTCTTCTTGATCTGTGAGCCATCTCCAGGTCTCCTGGTCCTCCTGAAGTGTTGAGATCTCCTCTTCAGAGTGATGAAGAAGCTGACTTTAAATCAAACTGTGGAGACAGGAAGAGACACACATCATCAGAATACACACACACACACACACACACACACACACACACACACACACACACACACACACACACACACACACACACACACACACACACACACACACACACACACACACACACACACACACAGGTGTTTCCTCACAGGTCCACTCAGGTACTCACACAGACACGCAAACACAGACACATACTCACTTACTCACTCACTCACTCACTCACACACACACACACACACACACACACACTCACACACACACACTCAGGTACTCACACACAGACACACACAAACACAGACAAATACCACATACTCACTCTACTCACACACACACACACACACACACACACACACACACACACACACACACACATAAACAAACACACACACACTCTCACACACACACACACACACACACACACACACACACACACACACACACACACACACACACACACACACTCAGGTACTCACACACACACACACACACACACACACACACACAGGTACTCACACACAGACACACGCAAACACAGACACATACCACATACTCACTCACTCACTCACACACACACACATACACATACACACACACACACACACACACACACACACACACACACACACACACACACACACACACACACACACACACACACACACACACACACAAACACACACACACACAAATACACAAACACACACACACTCACACTCACACTCAGGTACACACACAGACACATACCACATACTCACTTACTCACTCACACACACACACACACACACACATATACATACACACAACACACACACACACACACACTCACTCACTCACTCACTCACTCACTCACTCACTCACTCACTCACTCACTCACTCACTCACTCACTCACTCACTCACTCACTCACTCACACACACAGGTGTTTCCTCCCAGCTCCTCTCTGCAGCAGCTGGGAGGAAACTCTAACTCACCTTAGATTTCTGACATTTAAAAACTCACTATTCATTACATTACATTACGTCATTTAGCTGACACTTTTCTCCAAAGTGACTTACAATTGCTATATATGTCAGAGGTAACACACTCTAGGGGTTAAGTGTCTTGCTAAGGGACACATTGGCACCATCACCACCCCCCTCCCCCTAGTCCTTTCAAATTTAAAGAAAACACTAACTAACCTCAGCCAACATGAACAATAATACTGATCTGATATTCAATAATAGTCACAATAAATATCCTATAGGTTTACCCTGAGTCTGACTATGAGTAACTGTAACTAAAATAACTTGAGGGATCAATAAAGTAATCTGATTCTGATTCATATGACTTTAAAATATCAATCAAAAACTACCTTTTACTACTCTGTAAACTGCTGTAACTTAGACCGTATTTAGCAGCATTAGATGTTCTCTGTGTGATGAAGAGGTTTAGTGGTTCTTACCTGCTGGAGAGGAGATGAAGGTGAAGCATCTCTGAGCACGCTCAGTCTTCTCTCTGTCTGTCTTCTCTCTGTCTGTCCTCTCTCTGTCTGTCCTATCAGCTTTAAGTATCAACTCTGAGTCCTTTCTCTGAAATCACATGATGAGAGAGACCAATCACACAGCAGCACATATAAACTAACTGACACTACCTGTGTCACAGTTAGTTCAAGTCAAAGTAAGTCAAAGTAAACTTTAAACAGGAAACACCCTGAACAAAAGACCTACCCAAGAGCATTTAGTGGATCAGTGGCGAGGAAAACTGACTTTCAGGGAGAAACCTCGGACAGACACACACACACACACATACACATGCACATCTGTAAGCAATGTTCCCTTTATAAAACACAGATTACCTACAAGTGTGCGTACGTGGATCAGCTTCTTATCCTGCCCTGTACACGCCCATTTTTAGCCATAAATAGTCAATGCAAAGCACCTCGTGAATGCTGATCAGTGTATGAATGACACTGGCAGTTGTTCTTTCATGACGCCGAATCATGACGACTGGCGGGGAAAAAGCTAAAAACTTCCCGGACGCTCAGGAATTGCTGCCAATTGAAGCCTGTTCTCACACAGTGTAAAGAAACCTAATCTATAGACTACATTTATTAATAATATCTTCAAATACAGCAGGCATTACAGCTCTCGGGACCGCTTTGATATACCAGACCTATATGATAAGATTTAACAGAACTATATATTATATCCAAACAAGCCTTAGTAATGAAGTTGAAGATTATATATAATATTTATATAAAACACTTAGCTGTCGGCTATTTCCCTCTGGAAACAGACGGTTTCACCCGAGAGTGGCGAGGACCTGTATTTGGACCAGGATGGCACGGTACCGGCGCTGCGTTCTCTCTACTGGACCCAATGCAGTACATAGATCCAAGAGCACAGCTATATTACTATTACAGCTACATTAGGGAATTTCAATCGGCGAATTAACCAGTCATCGTCATGGTTCCTGAAGTCTCTTTCTCTCCTTTCTCCTCCTGCAGGGCCAGCAGTGCCATCATGCAGCATTACGCACGGGGGTCACTGCAGTATTCATGTTTACAACAATTTGTGATTGTTAACACCTTGCCAAAACTACAGCATCAACTAGTGTTATCCCCCACCCCCCCCACCCGAGATACAATTTGAAGATGAAAATCTAATAGGCAAACACACTTTTCTTCATTCAGGTTTTGTCACAAACAGTATTAAAGTTTGGATCAATAACGAGGACATTAAGGGAAATGATTGTGTAAGAGCTTAACGGCTCTATCTTCAGACTTTGACATTTGATGATATATGCACATTATTAAAGACAGATATTTAGTTATTTACACTGTGTTGTGCAGTTATCTAATGCTAGGGTATTTTATGCTATCCTGTATTCCATGTAGTCGGGCCATCTCCTCCTCCTGCGCTCCGTAGCGGACAATGTGACGGCGAGACAGCGCCGATTAAATATTAAGAACGTGTTTTGATTTAAGATTTGAGTTGGATTTTACAAGGTGATTATGGAACAATTATCACTCAGTACAAGCACAAATAACACTGCTGGATTTAATCTTCATGATAACGTGGATGATATGGATTGAAAAAACGTTTGTGAGGCATCAATACTGAAAATATTACGAGTAAGCTTTATTCCCACATGTACTTTCTGCAGTCTGACTTCAGTTCACCACCTCATCATCTGCGTCACCAATTCCTATTTTGTCTCCAAAATGTGCGTACCATGGGTCAGAGTTTCCGTGGAGGACCGCACATTCTCCCGTCAAGTTTGTTTTTTTATAAATCACAACCTTTGTGTGGGAAGTGGCGTACGCACATTTTCAGCCCCGTTTTGTGCGTACACCACGTTTATAAATGAGACCCCTGATCACAGTAATGCGACATCTGTGGCGTTGTGCTGTGTGATAAAACCGCACACTTTAGAGTGGCCTTTTATTGTGTCCAGCCTAAGCCACACCTGTGCAATAATCCTGCTGTCCAATCAGCATCTTGATATGCCACACCTGTGAGGTTGATGGATTATCTTGTACTCACTAACACAGATTTAGACAGATTTGTGAACAATATTTGAGAGAAATAAGCCTTTTGTATACATAGAAAAAGTCTTGGATTTTGAGTTCAGCTCATGAAAAATCGGGGCAAAAACAAAAGTGTTGTGTTTATAATTTTGTTCACTGTATATTGTGCACATTCATTAAATATTAGTTTATTGTCTATTTCAACACCCAAATATCTGTATGTAGTGACATTCTCTACCACTACACCATTTATATTTAAGGGTTGAACTATGGTTCCCTTTTTATTCAGATCTGTGGTCATCTCCCTTTGTTTTCTTCGCATTAACCACAAGGAAATTATCTGTAGGAGAGAGCCGAGAGCAGTTGAAACACTTTTTAAAAAAAAAAAGATTAAACGTAATTTAAAAAGTGATTGTATCATACTGAAAGCTAATATTTTGCATTCTATACCTGTCATCTGTCAAATACAGTTGCATTTTCAGCTTTAAACAAAACCATTCAGGAATTATTACAGCAAAAGTGGGTGCGTAATGTTTCATCCGTCTCTCCCGAATGGGACAATTGAAACAGCATGGGGGGACCGAATGAAACGTACAGTTTAAGTCATATGAACTTCCCACAACTTCAATATTTTACAACATATCATGAATGGTACTCCCAAAAGGTGTTATTATTTAAGTGGTTGGGGTGCACTGAGGACAGTCTGCCCCGGTTGACAGCCGCACCGGGAGCATATATCTCCATAGGATAACATGGGACCTTAACGACCCACAGCCCATCAGACATACATGCCATGTCTAAATGTAATGGCCCAAACATCAGGTAATAGAAATGTAACCTCAGGGTTTTCACCAGGACAAGAGCCTGTGTACCTTAAACTCAAGGTGATGATGAAGAGGAGACACAATGTCCTTTGCAGGGACTGCAGCCTGCAGCAGTTTTCATGTCAAATGTTTTTCCCTTCAGAAATGTGTTTTTTCATATTTAAAGATTATTTAGTTAGTGATCACTCTTATGGGAACATATCATAAACAAACTTCCAAATGTATATCAAGTTGTTATGACTCATCTTTGCGTGCAAGTCTCATCATTTAAGTTACCAAACGAGAACAGCGGCTCATGTTCGTCACTTCTATGTGTTTTCATATCCTGATAACAGCCTCTGACCTCACAGTGAAAGGTCATGCTTTGTTCAAAAGAATTTAATCTAATTTAATAATGTTTTTGTCATGTCTTTGTTCTTTTCTCTGCTCACCTGATCGGAACAACAAAAAAAAAAAAAAAAAAAAAAAAGAATAAAAAAAAAATATTTTTAATTTTTTTTTTTTAAAGAAAAGAGTGGTATGTTATATTTTTTTTTTTTTTAGTAAAAAAAAAAAAAAAAAAAATTTTTTTTTTTTTATATTAAAATATATTAAAAAAAAAAAAAATTTTTTTTTTTTTGAACTACATTAAGTAAAGTTTTGACTTGTGACTAAATAATAAAATTCTTTGAACTGAATCAAACATTTAACTTTAGAAGAGCTAATAAAATGACCTGAAACAAAATGAGAATGTTTCAATTAGTTTATTCAAAAGTAAAAAACTTTACTTGGAAATAATAATAATAATAATAATAATAATAATAATAATAGGTTTTAATTTTAATAATTTTGAACAAAGTAAAAGAAATATGTATGGTCTTATATATATATATATATATACATCATATTTTTACTTAGTGTGAATGTCAATTTTGGTCTTTTGATAAATAATAGTTTTAATTCATATTCAATCAAAATGAATGATTTCCACCAAATCAGAAATACAATTTAAGCAAAACTAATAAAATTTGTTGTAAAAAATTTGAGTAATTCTTTTAAGTACAAAGTTAAATTTTTTCTCTCTAAATAGTTTTTAAAAACAGCTAGAAAAGATAGATGCTAAATTTGTACATGTATAAGATTTATGTTTTCATTAGTCGTATTAGTGTAAAAATGGGATATTGGCAGCATTTACCTTCTTCTACCTGGCATGTACCAAGTCATCAGACAGGTGGGAAAAGGGAACTGAGTATACAGGGTCCTCGTGTGAAGAGGGCCCACAATAACATTGCGTTCACATTTTGGATTGGATTCTCCTCAGACCCAGTGTGACTTTCATTGGCTCACTTTCAGGTTGAAGTGTATTTATTGGCTAAATGTTGATTCTGAGCAGGTTTTCCACAGCTCTGAATAGGATCAGGTCTTAAATGTAGGACCAGTAAAGTTATTTAGGCAGGAGTTCAGACACTGAACCATTGGCCTAAAACCAAAAATATGGACAAAGGACATTTTTACAAAGTCACTTGCTGTCCACATCTCAAATAATTTCCTATCAGTCAAATACAGTAAGGTCTTTGAAGTACACAGTGTAAGATAGTATCAGGAGATGGTATGAAACTGGCACACAAACAGTCTGATCGGTTGGTGCAGATTACAGAAAACTTCTCCATTATTTCTGATTCTCTGAACTACATCCTGATTACATCTGTCTGCTGTAAATATCAAAGATGCAGAGGAATGAAGCAAAGGTTGAACGGCCACACATTCAATAGAATTGACACGTAAACCTATTACGATCTGTGATGGAGCATACATCGGTATGCACGGATACGTATGATAATACAGGAAGTCAAATGGAGAGATTCACGTGTGTTAACCCCTTAACGCTGACTGTCGCTAATTTGCATCAAACCACTTCCATTCCAACTGCAGGCGAGATAGCGTGTGTATTCCCCCCAATGCCGGTTTGTTTACATTCAATACATACCTAGGAACCTTTTGCACGCACTGGTTTCTCGTAGGACCGGTCGGAGTGGGAAATACATCCAGTTCACGGAAGCAAAATTAACCCTAACCACTAACCCCTAACCCTAACCCTTACCCTAACCCTAAAATGACTACTGTCAATGTTAGGGAGTAGGAGAGTGTTTTCTTTCTTGCTGTTGTCAAGATTCATTTATTTGTCAATTATTTTGTGACATGAATAAAATCTACATATCTGAGATGGGAAAATGTGTTTTATTAATTTAACCATTTTGTAAAGAATTTTACCAAGAATGCCTGGTGTCGCTAATTTGCATCATACCTAAATTTATATCTATTCTATATGCTTTAGACAAATTAACAATCTCAACTTAACTTAGCATCAGCTTGGAGCCAGAAACACACATAATACATTTTTTTTATATAATTGTGAATAAATTCAGGCGTCACAGGGTTAAGTTACGACATGTTGGAATAAAGTCAGGCTAAAGACTATCTACCGTCTCCTCATAAATATATATTATACGAAGATAGCAATACTTCACATTGTGTAAGAAGTGAACCGGCACGGGGCGGCCTCTAGCTCACCCAGTACGAGCGTTCACCCCATGTTGGCTGAGTCCTGCAGCGGCGTGGGTTCGAATTCGACCTGCTCCCCTTTGCTGCGTGTCATCCCCCATCTCCCTCCCCCTTTAGTGGCTATCCACTGTCTAAATAAAAGGACAAAAACCCCACAGCATGCTGACTCTGGGACGTAGTTTAACTGGAGAAAACCGCCCAGGATGGCAAACTTTTCGGCACTGGAGCAGCTTAACTTCGCTAAACTGGAGGACTAGCACGATTGGATACAACGCTTCTCCAGGTAGTAGCAACAACGCTTGACAAAGGGCCAGCCGATGTCTAGGTCAGTGCATTGATCTATTCTAGGGGCCCGGAGGCAGAACAGGTGTACAAATCATTTGTCTAAACGGATCACGAGGAAGAGGGTTTTGACTACATGCTGAGGTTGGTTGACAAGCACGAAAAGGAATGTGATTTTAGAGAGAGCATGTTTCCACTTGCAGACGCAAGAGGCGGGTGAGACCTTTGAACAGTACATAAGGCACCTGTATGAACTCGCAGCTCACCGCGACTTTCATGAGAAGGGGGAGGAAATAAGAGATAAACTTGTCATAGGAATGAAAGACAAAGATCTTTCACTGAAGCTACAAATGACAAGTGACCTGACTCTGAAAAAGGCAGTCGACATGGCCAAGCACTTTGAGATACTGAAGCAACAGAACAGTGAGGCTGAGGACGAAAAGAAAATGAAAGGCAAAACTGTGGAAGATGTGGGAGCAGGAATGCAAGAGACAAATGCCCAGCTAAAGACAGAGAACTTAATAAATGCCACAAAATTGGTCACTTTGCAAACAAATGCAAAACCAGAATGATACAAGAAGTGACTGAAGAAGTTGACAGCTTATTCTTCGGCTCAATAGATGAGACTACATCCAAGGATGAGGCTACAGTAGATGAAGTCATCACCGATACAGAGCCACCATGGCGCACAACTCTAGTGATAGGCCATACTCTAGTTATCTTCAAGATAGATTCTGGTGCTGACAATGATAATAAATGAGGCTACATATAGCCGCCTCTGTGTCAAGCCAAAACTTAGTCCAGTTACCTCTAAACTGGAAAGTCCAGAACGAAAAGATGTCCATTTGGGGCAATTCCTAGCCAAGACACAAGAGTCAGAAGGGAGAAAAATAACAGACTGTTACTTTAGGGTAACAGTGACAAAGTCTACATGTGATAACCTACTGAGCAGATCTGTCAGTGTTTGCCTGGGTCTGATACAACACATCGAAGAAGTCAGTTTATTTGTAGCTAGGATTGCTAAAAGGAGACCCCTTAAAAATAGTCCTAAAAGAAAACGCTAAGCCATACAGCATCGCGGCCCCTCGTCGCATACCCATTCCGCTACTACATAAAGTAGAAGAGAAGCTGAAGCAAATGGAAGAGAATGGCATAATAGAGCACGAGACGGAGCCCACAGAATGGGTAGGGCCAATGGTGCCTGTGATTGAGCCGACTGAGTAAGAATCTGTGTAGGTCTTACTAAACTGAACAAGAACGTGAAAAGGGAAAAGTTCATCTTGCCGACCACAGACAGCATCTTGCAAAAACTGGCCGATAGTAAGTTGTACACAACTCTGGATGCTGCCAGTGGATTTGGGCAGATGGCCCTAGACGAAGAAAGTTCAAAGTTAACTACCTCCATAACACCAAATGGTCGCTACTGCTTTAAACGGCTCCCATTCGGAATAACATCCGCACCAGAGATATTCCAAAGGAGGATGCAAGAACTGCTGCAGGATTACAAGGGCACTGTAGTTTACATGGGCGACATAGTTGTGTTCGGAGACACTCTCGAAGAGCACGATCGCCACCTGAAAGGGGTGATGGAGACAATCTGCCCATCTGGCCTATAACTCACCCGCCAGAAGTGTAAGTTCAGGCAGGCTTCCCTTCACTTCCTGGGCCAGATTATCAGTCAGGAGGGCGTGGCTCAAAGCTCAGAAAGAGTGTCCGCCATCACCACCCTGGAGACACTTACAAATGTGAGTGAGTTAAAAACGGTACTTGGTATTCTGAATTATGTTAGCAGATACATACCCAACATGTCACAAATTCTTCATCCCCTTAACGAGCTGTTGAAGAATACAGTAGCATGGGTGTGGGACTTGCAGCAAGAAGCAGCCTTCAAGAAGGTAAAAACACTCAAATCCTCTGCACCTGTTCTTCAGTACTTTGACCCAAAACTGGCCACTGTAGTAGGTGCTGATTAATACAGTTATGGATTAGGAGGAGTACTGCTGCAAAATCATGGAGACACACCCCAGTGTGACTTTCATTGGCTCTCTTTCAGGTTGAGTCTTTTTTCTAGAAGTGTATTTATTGGTTAAATGTAGATTCTGAGTAGGTTTTACACGGCTCTGATTTGGATCAGTTCTTAAATGTAGGACCAATAAAGTTATTTAGGAAGGAGTTCAGACACTAAACCATTGGCCTAAAACCAAAAATATGGACAAAGGACATGTTTACAAAGTCACTTGATGTCCACATCTCAAATAATTTCCTGTCAGTGAAAAACAGAAAGGTCTTTGAAGTACACAATGTAAGATAGTATCAGGAGATGGTATGAAACTGACACACAGTCTGACCAGTTAGTGCAGATTACAGAAAACTTCTCCATTTGTTCTGATTCTCTGAACTGCTTCCTGATTTAAATCTGTCTTCTGTAAATATCAAAGATGCAGAGGAATGAAGGAAAGGTTGGATGGCCACACATTCAATAGAATTGTCACTTAAACCTGTTATGATCTGTGATGGAGCATACATCGGTACACACGCAAGTACGATAATACAGGAAGTCAAATGGACAGTATGCACAGATAGAGAAGGAATGTCTAGACCTAGACAAAACTCCACTGAGGTCTCAGCGACTTCTTATCCGCCTGATGAAGTTCAACCTTGTCGCTGAGTACATCCCAGGTAAGAAGCTGATAGTACCTGACGTGCTGTTGAGGCACCCAGAGTCAAAAGTGGACAACACAAAACTTGAGCGTGGACATCCAGGCTGACGTGGACGCCATCTAAGAGCAGGAAAGGCCTAAAACCGTGCTGGAGCGTATAAAGGAAGAGACAGAGAAGGATGAAACCCTGCAGAAGGTCAGACAATGCATTAAGTCTGGCTGGCCGCGATATAAAAGACCAGCTTTAGAGTATTTTATGGAGAGAAGTAGTCTTAGCTAGCATAATGGACTGGTAAAAAAAGGGAAACCAAATAGTGATCCCACAAACAACGAGAACTGAGATGCTGGAGAGGATCCACCATGGGCATCAAGGCCTAAACAAATCTAGAGAGAGATACAACGATGCTATCTGGTTGCCAAAGATTAGCCATGCGGTAAAGGAGAAAGTCTCCTCGTGCCCACACTGTAATGAGCACAAACCAAGCCAAAGCCGGGAACCACTCATCTCAATGCCTTTGCCAGAGCTACCTTGGCAGAAACTAGCTTCAGATCTTTGTAAGTTTAAAGGAAAGCACTTCCTGGTTGTTATTGACATTGAGACTGGTAGCATAACATCGTCACCCAGAGTTTTGAGGACACGCTCTGGATGTGCTGTGAAACCTGCTGTCA
Organism: Perca fluviatilis; assembly: GCF_010015445.1. Taxonomy (NCBI): domain Eukaryota; kingdom Metazoa; phylum Chordata; class Actinopteri; order Perciformes; family Percidae; genus Perca; species Perca fluviatilis. The sequence continues at coordinate 35,531,046 of NC_053128.1, read as the reverse complement.
AGCTGACCCAAGACTAAAATGGGGAGATGTCATGTAAACTGTTACAATCTGTGATGGAGCATACATTGGTATGCATGCACAAGTACGATAAAACAGGAAGTCAAATGGACAAATTCACGTGTGTTAAGTTACGACATGTTGGAATAAAGTTGAGCTAAAGACAATCTACCGCTTCCTCATAAATATATATTATACGAAGATAGCAACACTTCACAAGAATATGTTATCAAGTTATGTTATCCTAAGATGGAAAAGGTTAAATAAGTTTCACTAACACTACAAGTCTGTTCTGTGAGTTTACACGTGTTTATATTTAAAGAGTTTCAGCTAAATTTATTCAGGTACAGTACAGGCTAAAAGTTTGGACACACCTTCTCATTCAATGTGTTTCTTTATTTTCATGACTATTTACATTGTAGATTCTCAATGAAGGCATCAAAACTATGAATGAACACATATGGAATTATGTACTTAACAAAAAAGTGTGAAATAACTGAAAACATGTCTTATATTTTAGATTCCTCAAAGTAGCCACCCTTTGCTTTTTTTGATAACTCTGCAAACCCTTGGTGTTCTCTCAATGAGCTTCATGAGGTAGTCACCTGAAATGGTTTTACCTTCACAGGTGTGCCTTGTCAGGGTTCATTAGTGGAAGTTTTTCCCTTATTAATAAAATAGCAAAGGGTGGCTATTTTGAGGAATCTAAAATATAAGACATGTTTTCAGTTATTTCACACTTTTTTGTTAAGTACATAATTCCATATGTGTTCATTCATAGTTTTGATGCCTTCAGTGAGAATCTACAATGTAAATAGTCATGAAAATAAAAAGGAAACACACTGAATGAGAAGGTGTGTCCAAACTTTTGGCCTGTACTGTATACCACTGGCCTTTTTCACAAAAGCAGAATTTATAAATCCAGGATAACCGATAAAGTGAGGCTTGACCTATTCTAATCTGTGCATCCTGGCTTGGTGTGTTTCAGGTCGAGTCAGGCTGAGGAGGAGACACTAGGTCAGACTGAGGAGGTGAGACTAGGTCAGGCTGAGGAGGAGAGACTAGGTCAGACTGAGGAGGAGAGACTAGGAGCTGAGGAGGAGAGACTAGGTCGAGTCAGGCTGAGGAGGAGAGATTAGGTCGAGTCAGGCTGAGGAGGAGAGACTAGGAGCTGAGGAGGAGAGACTAGGTCAGACTGAGGAGGAGAGACTAGGTCAGACTGAGGAGGAGAGACTAGGTCAGGCTGAGGAGGAGAGACTAGGTCGAGTCAGGCTGAGGAAGAGAGACTAGGTCAGGCTGAGGAGGAGAGACTAGGAGCTGAGGAGGAGAGACTAGGTCAGACCTGAGGAGGAGAGACAGAGGTCAGACTGAGAGAGGAGAGACTAGTCCGGTCAGCTGAGGAGGAGAGACTAGGCCGATCCAGACTGAGGAGGAGAGACTAGGTCAGGCTGAGGAGGAGAGACTAGGTCAGGCTGAGGAGGAGAGACTAGGTCAGGCTGAGGAGGAGAGACTAGGTTGAGTCAGGCTGAGGAGGAGAGACTAGGTCAGACTGAGGAGGTGAGACTAGGTCAGGCTAAGGAGGAGAGACTAGGTCAGGCTGAGGAGGAGAGACTAGGTCGAGCTGAGGCTGAGGAAGAGAGAGACTTAGGCCTCGCTGAGGAGGAGAGACTAGGAGCTGAGGAGGAGAGACTAGGTCAGACTGGAGGGAGGAGAGACTAGGTCAGACTGAGGAGGAGAGACTAGGTCAGGCTGAGGAGGAGAGACTAGCCGCAGACTGAGGAGGAGAGACTAGGCCTAGTCAGGCTGAGGAGGAGAGACTAGGCTCGAGTCAGGCTGAGGAGGAGAGACTAGGTCAGGCTGAGGAGGAGAGACTAGGAGCTGAGGAGGAGAGACTAGGTCAGAATGAGGAGGGAGAGACCAAGGTCAGGACTGAGGAGAGACTAGGTCAGGCTGAGGAGGAGAGACTAGGTCGAGTCAGGCTGAGGAGGAGAGACTAGGTGTGGCTGAGGGAGGAGAGACTAGGTCAGGCGGGAGGAGGAGAGACTAGGCTCGAGTCTGAGGAGGAGGAGAGACTAAGCTGAGTCAGGCTGAGGAAGAGAGACTAGGTCAGGACTGAGGAGGAGAGACTAGGTTGAGTCAGGAGGAGGAGAGACTAGGTTGAGTCAGGCTGAGGAAGAGAGACTAGGTCAGACTGAGGAGGAGAGACTAGGTTGAGTCAGGCTGAGAAGGAGAGACTAGGTCAGACTGAGGAGGAGAGACTAAGTTGAGTCAGGCTGAGGAAGAGAGACTAGGTCAGACTGAGGAGGAGAGACTAGGTTGAGTCAGGCTGAGAAGGAGAGACTAGGGCACAGCTGAGGAGGAGAGACTAGGTTGAGTCAGGCTGAGGAGGAGAGACTAGGTCAGACTGAGGAGGAGAGACCATAGGCCTAGTCAGGCTGAGGAGGAGAGACTCAGGGTCAGCCGCTGAGGAGGAGAGACTAGGTTGAGTCAGGCTGAGGAGGAGAGACTAGGGTCAGGCTGAGGAGGAGAGACTAGCTGAGTCAGGCTTAGGAGGAGAGACTAGGTCAGGCTGAGGAGGAGAGACTAGGCTTGAGTCAGGCTCAGGAGGAGAGACTAGGTCAGGCTGAGGAGGAGAGACTAGGAGCTGAGGAGGAGAGACTAGGCACTGTGGCTGAGGAGGAGAGCCTAGGTCAGGCTGAGGAGGAGAGACTAGAGTCAGACTGAGGGAGGAGAGACTAGGTCAGACTGAGGAGGAGAGACTAGGCCTCAGTCAGGCTGAGGAGGAGAGCCTAGGGTCAGGCTGAGGAGGAGAGACTAGGGTCAGAATGAGTGAGGAGAGACTAGGGTCAGACTGAGGAGGAGAGACTAGGGCAGAAATGGAGGAGGAGAGACTAGGTCAGACTGAGGAGGAGAGACTAGGGTCAGAATGAGGAGGAGAGGACTAAATGAGACTGAGGAGGAGAGACTAGGTCAGGGCGGGAGGAGGAGAGACTAGACTGAGTCAGGACTGAGGAGGAGAGACTAAGCTGAGTCAGGCTGAGGAAGAGAGACTAGGCTCAGACTGAGGGAGGAGAGAGACTAGGATGAGTCAGGCTGAGGAGGAGAGACTAGGGTCAGACTGAGGAGGAGAGAGACTAGGTCAGGCGTGGAGGAGGAGAGACTAGGTCAGACTGAGGAAGGAGAGACTAGGCTGAGTCAGCCTAGGAGGAGAACTAGGTCGAACTGAGGAGGAGAGGCTAGGCTCGAGTCAGCCTGAGGAGGAGAGACTAGGTCAGCCTGAGGAGGAGAGACTAGGTTGAGTCAGGCTTAGGGAGGAGAGACTAGGGTCAGGCTGAGGAGGAGAGACTAGGCTTGAGTCAGGCTGAGGAGGAGAAGACTAGGTCAGGCTGGAGGAGGAGAGACTAGGGCCTGAGGACAGGACCAGGCAGACCAGGCTGAGGAGGAGAGACCTAGGTCAGGGCTGAGTGAGGAGAGACTAGGGAGGCGGAGGAGAAAAGAACTAGGTCAGACTGAGGAGGAGAGACCAGGGTCAGGCTGAGGAGGAGAGACTAGGTCGAGCCCAGGCTGAGGAGGAGAGACGGAAGTCAGGCTTAGTGAGGAGAGACCAGGTAGCCGAGGAGGGAGGACAAAGTCAGGATGAGGAGGAGAGACTGGGTCAGGCTGAGGAGGAGAGACTACAGTCAGGCTGAGGAGGAGAGACTAGGCTCCAGGCCATGGAGTCCAGAGACTAGGTCAGGCCGGAGGAGAGAGCGGCTAGGTCAGGCTGAGGAGGAGAGACGTAGGCTGAGTGAGGAACTGAATGAGTCACAGGAGAGACAGGTAACAGGAGACCCAGTCAGACTGAGGAGGAGCCAGGGTCTAGCCACACTGAGGAGGAGAGACTATAGGTCCCAGGAGGAGCAGAGACAGGGTAGCTAGAGAGGGAGACTAGGCTGAGTCAGGCTGAGGAGGAGAGACCAGGTCAAGCGAGGAGGAGAGGACTAGGCTCAGGCTGAGGAGGAGACACTAGGTCAGACGGAGGCGGAGAGAGAGTCAGGAGAGAGGAGGGAGGAAAGGTCAGGCTGAGGAGGAGGACTGAGGAGGACAGGCGGAGGAGAGACAGGTTGAGGAGACTGAGGTCAGGATGGAGGAGGAGAGACGTAGTTGACCTGAGGAGGAGACCAGGCGCACAGGAGGACGGCAGGTCGAGGAGGAGAGACCAGGCTGAGGAGACGCAGGCTGAGGAGGAGAGACTAGGTCCGAGACTAAGGCAGGAGGAGACGTCAGCCGCTGAGGAGGAGACGCTGTAGGAGGAGAGACCGTCAGGCTGAGGAGGAGAGACTAGCGTCAGCCGAGGGTCAGGACAGACTGGAGGAGGAGACTAGGCTGAGTCAGACTGAGGAGGAGACACAGGACACAGGGTCAGGCTGAGGAGGGCTGAGGAGAGACTAGGCTGAAGGCCAGATTGAGGAGGAGAGACAAGCTCAGACTGAGGAGGAGAGACTAGGGTCAACAGGCTGAGGAAGGAGGAGAAGCACAGACCAGCTGAGGAGGAGAGACGTATCAGGTCAGGCTGAAGCGAGGAGGAGAGACTAGGCCAGGCTGGGAGGGAGGAGAGACGGGGGTGTAGGACAGGTCAGGCTGAGGAGAGAGACTAGGCTGAGTGAGGAGAGACAGAAGGAGGAGGAGAGACTAGGTTCAGGCTGAGGAGGAGACATTAGATCTCTTAGGAGCAGAGACGACTAGGTCATGCGAATGGAGGAGGGAGATAAGGGAAGGATGAACGGAGGAGGAGAGACCAGGTCAGGCTGAGGAGGAGACTAGGATCAGGTAGGAGGGAGAGACTAGTCGGGAGAGGCAGGAGAGGAGGGAGAGACGAGGTCAGCTGCGAGAGGAGAGACTAAGGCCCTGAGGAGGAGACTGACGGGTTAGGACTGAGGAGGAGGGACAACAGAGGTTGAGTCAGACATGGAAGGAGGGAGTGAGAGGATAGGAGAGGAGGGACGAGGGAGGAGCCCCGAAGCTCAGGAGGAGAGACTAGGGCGCACGGTGGGGAGGAGAGACCGGGTTTGAGGTGCGGGGAGTGAGGGGTGGGGAGGTCAGGGGAGCTGAGGAGGGAGAGGAGGACTAGGCTCAGGCGGAGGGAGGAAGACGAGGACGAGGCCTGGCGCCCCCTCAGGAGGACCCAGGGTAGGCTAGGACGAGGAGGAGAGAATAGGCTGGATAGGAGAGACCTAGGAATGGAGGGGAGACCAGGGAATGGAGAGAGGAAGGAGACTGGGTCAGACTGAGGAGGAGATACGGTTGGTTAGTCAGCGGAGAGTGGAGATTTTTTTTTTTTTTTTTTATTAAAGACTAGGTTAGCGTCTGAGCGGAGGAGAGACTAGGGTCAGGCTGAGGAGGAGAGACTAGGCTGTCAGGCTGAGGAGGAGAGACTAGGGTCAGACTGAGGAGGAGAGACTAGGCTGAGTCAGGCTGGAGGAGGAGAGACTAGGGTCAGGCTGAGGGGAGGAGAGACTAGGTCAGGCTGAGGAGGAGAGACTAGGCTGAGTCAGGCTGAGGAGGAGAGACTAGGTCAGACTGAGGAGGAGAGACTAGGCTGAGTCAGGGCTGGAGGAGGAGAGACTAGGTCAGGCTGAGGAGGAGAGAGCTAGGTCAGGCTGGAGGAGGAGAGAACTAGTTGAGTCAGGCTGAGGAGGAGAGACTAGGTCAGGCGAGAGGAGAGACTAGGTCAGGCGGAGGGAGGAGAGACTCAGGTCAGGCTGAGGAGGAGAGACTAGGTCGAGTCAGCCTGAGGAGGAGAGACTAGGTCAGGCTGAGGAGGAGAGACTAGGGCTGAGTCAGGCTGAGGAGGAGAGACTAGGTCGCTAGTAGGCTGAGGAGGAGAGCCTAGGTCAGGCTGAGGAGGAGAGACTAGGTTGAGTCAGGCTGAGGAGGAGAGAACTAGGTCAGGCTGGAGGAGGAGAGCCCAGGGTCAGGCTGAGGAGGAGAGACTAGGGTCAGGCTGAGGAGGAGAGCCTGCGATGTCAGGCTGAGGAGGAGAGACTAGGTCAGACTGAGGGAGGAGAGACTAGGTCAGGCTGAGGAGGAGAGACTAGGCTCGAGTCAGGCTGGAGGAGGAGAGACTAGGTCAGGGGCGGAGGAGGAGAGACTAGCAGCTGAGGAGGAGAGACTAGGGTCAGGCTGGAGGAGGAGAGACTAGGAGCTGAGGAGGAGAGACTAGGTCAGGCTGAGGAGGAGAGCCTAGGGTCAGAATGGAGGAGGAGAGACTCAGGTCGAGCCTGGTGGCTGGAGGGACGCAGAGACAGTGTCAGGCTGAGGAGGAGAGACTAGGCTGACTGAGGAGGAGAGACTAGGTCAGGCTGAGGAGGAGAGACTAGGCCGAGCCCAGCTGAGGACGCAGAGACGGCGTCAGGCTGAGGAGGAGAAGACTAGGGTCAGACTTGAGGAGGAGAGACTAGGTCAGGCTGAGGAGGAGAGACTAGGTTGAGTCAGGCTGAGGAGAAGAGACTAGGTCAGGCTGAGGAGGAGAGACTAGGTCAGACTGAGGAGGAGAGACTAGGTTGAGTCAGGCTGAGGAGGAGAGACTAGGTCAGACTGAGGAGGAGAGACTAGGTCGAGTCAGGCTGAGGAGGAGAGACTAGGTAAGGCTGAGGAGGAGAGACTACACTCTTAGAAGAGATGTGTTAAAAAATGACACACAAAAATGTGTTGTTACACATTTAACACATTGTGTGTGGATTTCTACATAAGAGTGTAAAACATGTGTAAATAATGTGTAAAAAGGCTTAACACAGTTGATGTGTTGGACAGTGAATCTGAATTCTGCCCAGCAACAGCGTCATCCTTTTTGCGGTTCTTCCATATTCGCGCTACAGTGAGTCGCTAAAGAAAACTGCCACAGTCCCGGCCCAAGGAGAAGGGTTAGGATGGAGACTCCAAACTCCACGGTAAGCACTATTTTATCTTAACGTAATGCAAATATCTCGACGTTTTCGAAGCGTCTGGAAGTTGGTGATCATCTGACAAATACGATATTTTTTGAGTTAGCTGGCAATGTCAGGGTTTAAAGTATTTAGATCTAGCCAGCTAACATTAGCTAGTTAACATCACATTAGTTAGCTAGCCGCAACTATCTTACATTAATTTTAAATTAATGTATCAAAATATCCGTGCTGTAACTTTAATAATCTGTAGCCACAGTATTTAACGTCTTAGGTCGGTTTCTGGAAGTTAACTGACGGTTACCGAACGTTAACGTTATTACCCGTTATTCCTGAACGTTACCGGAGCCTTCATACTTGGCTCTCATATCGGTTTTATTTTTCCTTAAAATGGTACAGAAATCTCAACTGGGAATATAGCTAGCTAAAGCTGGAGACTTGTCATCGAACCAAAATGTAAAGGTAAATTTGCCATGTAGCTATATAATCTGCCAACTAACGTTAAATCATAAAAGATAAACTCCGATGCTTAACGTTAGTCTTATTCAGGGCCGCTCTAATGACTGGCGATACCAAACTTCCATTGGGATTTTGAAGTTTATTTTTACCCGACTAATTACCAAAAAATGACACCATGTGTAACTAATTTTGAGACATTTTAGTAAGACAGTGCTTTGCTTCTGTTAAGTCGGGCATGAAATCTGGTAAACGGGGAATCGAGTACCAACGGTCGAAAACGTCAATAATTAGACGGTGACAGATTTGCAGCCTTCGAAGCTCAAGACCGCCTCCGCTTTTCTGCTCCTCTTAATGTTGTGAAATCGTGTTAGAAATTTTAAGTAAAGCATTAAAGCTGTTTATTTATGAAAATTAAAGGGGTTACTGCCCTCTCACACACACACAAGTAACGTTAGTCCATATTTAACGTGTGTGTGTGTGTGTGTGTGCGCGCGTGCGTCGCGTCTCTGTGAAAAAAAAAAATCTGTCTCTTTGTGTACGTGTGCACCTGTGTCTGTCTGTTGCGTGGGCGCGCGGCGTGCGTGTGTGTGTGTGTGTGTGCATCCGTGTCTTTGTTTGTGTGTCTTGTGTGTGTGTTGTGTGTGGCATCCGTGTCTTTGTTTGTGTGTCTTTGTGTGTGTGTGTGTGTGTGTGTGTGTGTGTGTGTGTGTGAGAGAGTGAATGAGGGTCTGACTAGTCCAATTTCACAGCTTTTTCACCTGTCCATATTGGACCAGGTCCACTATACCTAGACTTGTCAAATCGGCACTATCGTGGTTTTGATTCTGGACCTGGTCCAATATGGGCAATGTGATAAAAGCAGTGAAATCTCGTTTTTTCATTTTCATAAATACAATAAAGCTTTCCCAAATGTGAAATGGGTTTCAGCTTTAATGGTTTACCTAAAATGTCTAACATGATATCACAACAGTATCCTAAGAGGTGCAGTGCGAAAACCGTGGAGTGGACGCTCAGGTATGTAAGTTCCATTTCCTTACAATGGCGAATCAGAGGCTGCAAATCTGGGTGTTAACTTCAGCGTTGTGTTGGATGGGAATATTTAATCACATTTGACTTTGCAATTAGTACAATTATCAATATCACAATGAATTAGATTTTTACTTTAATTTTTGTTCATGTTTGCAGGAAGGGAGACATGGGCCGCAGGAATCTGTGAAAGTTCTTGCAACTACTTTTAAGAATGGAAATGAATTGAAAAGAAAAATTTACAGTGTCCAAAGCACAACAGAACTTCTGGAAAAACAAGTGAATTGGGATTCGTTCCTGACCGGATTTTAAAATTTAACACAGATTTCCAAGAGTTTACTGATGTTGACAGTAGTGTGCAGATAGTAACCTTGACAGATTCCAAGTGCACTTCTTTCAGAAGCATCCCATCTTCAAACTGTCCCAAGAGAAGTCTGTCAAACGCAGGTAAATTTTACCATAATTTTATTTTGGATCATGTGTATAGCTAGTCAAATTGTGTTTCAGAAAAGTCAGACAGACTACAGAGAAGACAGAGAGTCTTAACTTTCTGCTCTGCTCTTAATTATCTGTTCAGCCTACACAGGAGCCGGATCAGCAGGCTGGTCTGAGGCCTCTGCTTGAAATGAAAGTTCCAGAAATATTTGATGAACTCCAAACTAAGGCCATTGTTACAGAGAAGACCGAATGAAAACTCATTAAAAGTTTGCATCTCTGACTTAGTGGAGAAGCATGGATTGTAAGTACAGTATATGAACATGAACTATATATTATTTTTGTATCTTATAAGAATGGTTATACGAATAAGCCCACTTGTCATGATTGGACTATTTTAAAAATGTATAGCATATGTGCATTGAATGTAATTGTGAATGTCGTAAGTGTATAAATTACAATGGGGGATAAAGTATACAGACATTCTCATTTGCTTGATACAGGGCACATTTTTTGTTAACAGTTGCTTTTTCATCACACATTTGACAGTAAGGACTTATCATGTCATTTTTAAAAGAAGAGAAAAAAGGTCTCATGAGTTGTTGTCTGTTTGTGTGTTTGTTCCACTAGTTATCCGTCCACTATTGAAAAGGTGGTTCTTGCAAAGAACATCATCACCATCTTCCCATCGCTTAAAGTCCAAATTGATGGCAGAGGAGAAGGCTTTGTGAGTATAAAGTTGCTTAGTTGAAAAGTGGGTAGAGCTAGCTATGGGTGTGCAATGCTTAAATATTGAAACAGGGAAATAATCAGAATGTTTTTTTTAAATTAAAACTTGTGATTTTATCCAACTACATTTTAAGGTAAGGCAGAAATCTACTTAGTCCTGAATGTAAAACCCAGAGATACTTTGTGGCTTACTATATTTTAAAACGATAGTGTGGGAGATACTTTTTTTGGCTACTTCTAACAGTGTAATTTCCTCTCTTAGGCTGGTATAAAACACATTGGATGACCAGTTCTACTTCCATTCAATGATATTCTGTAACTGTAATAATTATTTAAAGGAGCAATATGTACCGTATTTTCCAGACTATAAGTCGCCCCGAGTATAAGTCGATCAGTCAAAAAATGCATCATGAAGAGGAAAAAAAATATATAAGTCGCACTGGACTATAAGTCGCATATATTTAGAAATTAATTTCACAAAATCCAAGACCAAAAACGCCTTTTCATCTGTCAACTACACAATAGCACACAGAATAACAGGCTGAATACGGTAGGTGTCCGGCATGTTAACGTAACACATTAACAGTTATTCAACTACACAATAACACACAGAACAACTACCAGGGGTGAGGCGTAACTGCACCGTGACAAGCACATTGAATCGCGATAGCCCGATTAGCTTTCTTTGATTTCTTCATTGCAGTAAGAGTCACCTTTTCTCCAGTCTCCCTCACACGTTTCTCTCTCACTCCAAACTTTCTTTCTGCTGCTCAATTACCGTTTTAGGCTGCACAGATATCGGCAGCTCACAGGGCTCTGTGGCCGGCGTAAAGTCACTGTTTCTGGGTTAGTGGACAACCAAAACGCCGTCGCCCTGAGTGAGCCTCTGCGGGGCTCGGCGGGCCGGGCCCGTCCACTAACCCAAAACAGTGACTTGACCGACCGAGAGCCCTGTGAGCTGCCGATATCTCTGTGCCCGAGGAGCAGTGCTTCGGCTGTAGTCTACTTCCACCAAATATAGTCCCAGTCAATATCTGCCATACCTAATATATCTAGTCTTAATCTGCATTGCTATTTTTATTTGAACATGCAGGCCACAAGAAGTAATGAGGTTTTGTTTATGTTGTTGTTGGGATCACTTTTACCCGCGACATGCTACACGGTCACAATAGATTCCATTCATTACGCTTAAGTTAAGCTAGCAGCGGTGCCGCTGGACTAAGACAATGCATGCACCGAGACAAAAATGCATTTAAATATAGAAGAGACGGTGAATAACCCTATTTCATCAAACGGTATGTGATTCCTTTAAATCATAAAATGACCACAATATGTCATCAGATATTAAGGAAACATGCTAAGTTGAAATACTTTCTTTTCTGACAACAATGCTAAAGCCAGTATTTTCTGTTTTGAAATTTCCATTCCGGTCCGAAAATTATTTGAAATGTCTTTTTCCCCCTCTTAAATCTCAGGAGCATTTCTTCGATCCAGCATCACACTCTGGGTTTTTGGAGATGAGACTTCGCAATATCCGCGGAAGCTAGAAGAAGGCAGCGGCGTTACAGTAGACACAAGAGGTGCCGAGATGTTGAAGAGATGTCAAGTTCTGTGCAGGATGAAGGGGACGGCAGCGAAGTCAGAGAGTTCATCAACCTGATGAAAAGGCTGAGGCCTTCTGCAGAAAACATGTCCTCAATCAAATCAGCGATGCAGAAAACATTCACCTGGCGCAGATCGTTGGATATCCAAACATTCACCCACCATGGAGGAAATCTTGCAAGAGTATCCACGCTTCTTGGATATACCAACACTGGTAGGTGTCTTTTGTACCCCTTGCTTAAAACCGGAATGCAGCAATTAAACTTATGTGTACATGTAGATTAAAGCAATTATAAACAAGTAATTATAAATTGAAGAGGCTTATATATTATGTGTCTCTGTCCACTGCAACCACCCAGCTTGATACAGAGTTTGGTAAAATGCATCAAGGAAAGGGGGGACCTGTTCCTACATTGGGAGGCCAGCATCATGCCGAAGCTGAAAGCTGTTGCGCCAGGGAGAAGGGTGATGTTGCATCTCTTGTTGAAGGGATGGAAGACCAAACTGATGGTGTTTTTGTTACATTTAATTTCTTCCATTTTTCCACAAAATTATTTAATATGCTTGAGTTTACCTCTCTTCTCTTTGCAGATGAGAAGTGCTACATTATGTTGGTCGTCCTTACTCATCTCCTTCCACCAGTTGCAGCAAGCCAGCTAGTAGCGTCAAGTCTGGCGTTATTATACAACTCATTGATTTTGTGCCGGTATGTTTGATGGGAATCTTGAGTTAATGTTGATAATCCTCGACAGGGTTTCTGCACGTCCTTAAATTGTCTTAAATTCAATTGTATGAATATTAGGCCTTAAAAGTCATTATAGTCCACATTTCTGATTTAAATTTGTATAAAGGGAACACCGACTTATTAGACTCTTTATCTTATTCACTACCCCCAGAGTTAGACTAGTCCATTCATACCCTTTTATGTATGGACTAGTCTAACTCTGGGGTTACTGTGAATAAGATAAAGTCCCAATAAGAGATGAGAAGGGTCTGTATGGACTAGTCTAACTCTGGGGGTACAGTGAATAAGATAAAGTCCCAATAAGAGATGAGAAGGGTATGTATGGACTAGTCTAACTCTGAGGTTACTGTGAATAAGATAAAGTCCCAATAAGAGATGAGAAGGGTATGTATGGACTAGTCTAACTCTGGGGTTACTGTGAATAAGATAAAGTCCCAATAAGAGATGAGAAGGGTGTGTATGGACTAGTCTAACTCTGGGGGTAACAGTGAATAAGATAAAGTCCCAATAAGAGATGAGAAGGGTCTGTATGGACTAGTCTAACTCTGGGGTTACTGTGAATAAGATAAAGTCCCAATAAGAGATGAGAAGGGTATGTATGGACTAGTCTAACTCTGGGGGTACAGTGAATAAGATAAAGTCCCAATAAGAGATGAGAACGGTCTGTATGGACTAGTCTAACTCTGGGGGTACAGTGAATAAGATAAAGTCCCAATAAGAGATGAGAAGGGTATGTATGGACTAGTCTAACTCTGGGGGTAGGTCGCAGTGAATAAGATAAAGTCCCAATAAGAGATGAGAAGGGTATGTATGGACTAGTCTAACTCTGGGGGGTACAGTGAATAAGATAAAGTCCCAATAAGAGATGAGAAGGGTCTGTATGGACTAGTCTAACTCTGGGGGGTACAGTGAATAAGATAAAGACCCAATAAGAGATAAGCATGGGGTTGTTACTAGTCTAACTCTGGGGGTACAGTGAATAAGATAAAGTCCCAATAAGTTGCCGTGTTCCTTTAAGGAGAGTTATATGCACATTATGTAGGTGCAAGGCTATCAGAAAGCAAGTTTATTGACAACGTCATAAAACATATGTGGCTTGGAGTTAAGTGTGTAGGGGTAATCTTTGTTTAATGTAAAATCTTTAAACCTACCACTGAACCTAATACAGACTTTATACTTGCACTTACCTGTTAGCAAAATTTAGATTAGCCTACCTCACTCTAATAACCATATTCCTACATAAAATCTACTGCTGCACAGGACCACATACTTGCTTACTTTTATACTTACCTGCTATGCTTAAATAAGAAAAATTTGATTATTCAAATTTGGTTATTGAATATCTTGAGTTCTTAAAAGCATTAAATTGAATCAAAACATAGTTGTGAATATTATATTCCATTTCCGCCAATAGATCATCTATATCTAAACATTGTTCCTTTTAAAGAAGAAATTATTTACATTAATATTGCCAAGACAGATGGAAAAAAAGCAGAGAGTCAGACAATGCTGTGTCAGCATGCACACTAATAAAATATTAACATGTACAAAACTAATTATAAGGAGCTAGTTGCGACATGTTGCTGCTGAACTTAACTTTACTTATTTCTATATTCTAATTTTAGGCAGGAAGTACCATTGCCTCCCCTACAATGCATCCCAGGATCCAGCACAGAGCACACAGCCACAACTAGTCTGCATTGGTCATCTAAGGGGAGGGTCACAGCAGTATGTCATTGTGGGCAAGTCTGACAAGATTGCTATCCCTGGATGGTGAAGGCCTGGCATGTGCTGTGGACAAGCTCTTCAAGCTCTACTGGGTATGCAACCTGGCCTACTCCAGCCCCGGCTCAGCTCTGTGTTCTCATTCGTCGAAGTACATTTACTAATTTACCCATGTCAACAAACAGGAGAGCAAAGGTATTAGAGCTCATTTCAAAAGTGAAGTCTATTAATTAGATCCCACCAAATATGTACAGTTGTCCAAAATGTCAGTCAAGATTCACACTGATAAAGAAACTGATTTGGCACCTTCGTGGAAATACATGCATTGTCAGAGGGATTGGAGTTCACACTTACTTGCAGCCAAGATGGTTGTCCAAGGACATACCACAGCATTAATTCATTTACCAAGCACCTTTCTAGAGAGCACCAAATAGCAAGTACCACAGTTGTTGAGTTTACCCTTCTTCAGACCTTCCCAACATTTACTGACTTCCCAGGGACCATCGACACTACACCTCTAGAGGAAAACCTAGCTGAGCCTTCTGAGGGGTTTAAACTTTTCTTCAAGTGACAGTGCAGCCTCATTTGTGGCAAAAATGTATGCTGGATCAAATGTAACATTAATGGATGTAACAAGAACTGTAACTTGTGTTAAAGAACTTGTGGAAACAACTGTAGCTACATTACAAAATTCGGTTTCATCAGTGTTCAATAATCTGGAGGTACCACATGACCATGAACTTGTGCAACCATTAATGGAACAGTTTGAAAGTGCCAAACACATGTTTGATGACATAGACACTCCTTTTAAAATGAATACACATTTTTCAGAAAAAATTTCATCTTGTCAAGCCAAAGGAACTTTTCCTTGGTCACAGGGCAGATACTGTACGGAAACAGGGACAAATGAAGCAGGTTTTGGCACCGGACACTTGTCAGTATGTACCAATACTTGAAACAATCAAATTTCTATTTAGTAATGAAAAATGCAAAATGTCTACTTAAAAACAAGAAAAAGGAAATGACAACATGATGCGAGACTATAGTGATGGGTGTCAATTCTCTACTCATCCACTATTCCAACTGTATCCAGAATCCCTGCAAATTCAGTTGTATTATGATGATGTTGAGACAACAAATCCTCTGGGCTCCAAAACAAAAATCCATAAAATGGGTGCTGTATACTTCCACTCTACAGAATTTACCCCCAGAATGCAATTCATCCCTAGCTCACATTCACTTATGTGTGTTATTTAATTCAATCGACAGGGAAAAATATGGGCTTGGTAAGATACTAGAGCCACTTCTGAGGACATCAGAGTCCTTGAAAACTCTGGTATAGAAGTTGAAGTTAATGGACAAACTCAAAAGCTGCATGGAACACTTTCAATTTTGACAGCAGATAATTTGGCAATACATTCATTGTGTGGCTATGTGGAAAGCTTTTCTGCAAAACAAATGTTGCCAGTTTTGGTTTGATCGATAAGCAGGAAATACAGTCAGTGTTTGATGAAGACAATGTCGAAAAAACGTAACAGGGAGAACTATGAGCAACATGTAAGGTTCTGCGATCCAAGCTCAACTGGTGTTAAAGGGAACTCTTGTTTGAACAGTCTGCAATATTTCCATGTAACAGAAAATACATGTGTGGACATAATGCATGATGTACTGAGGGTGTGGCTCCTTTGGAAGTGAAGCTGTTGTTGCGCCAATTCATTTATGAAGAGAAGCTTTTCACATTAGAGCAACTTAATCAAAGGATTGCTGGTTTTGACTATGGTTACATGAATGAGAAAAACAAACCAAGTGCCATTATCAATTTGAGATCTTCTGAAAATGCTGTCAGGCAAACTGCTTCCCAAATGTGGTGTCTCTTGCAAGTTTTACCAATTTTAGTGGGAGATTTCATTAATAGGGAAGACCAGTTTTGGCATCTGTTCATTTTGTTGAGGGAAATCTGCAGCATTATCTTCGCAACCGGTTGTAAGTGTTGGGCTTGCTGTGTTTCTTAAACAGCTCATCATAGATCACCATACGCTTTACAAGAAGTTGTTTTGCCAAAATCTAATCTGAAGCACCATTTTATGATACACTATCCAAGAATGCTGTGTTTGTTTGGACCTATTTCTCACTTGTGGTGTATGAGATTTGAGTCAAAGCATAATCCAATGAAAAGGCAAGCGTCAGTGGTATGCAATTTCAAAAATATTGCCAAAACTCTTGCTTATAAAACATCAGGTTCAACAAATGTACAATTTCAAGCTTGGTGACCCGTTTTGTAAAAAAATACAGTGTTGACAATGCCTTTCCTGTGAACATTGGTGCTTTTAAAGAAAGCTGCTGTTATACTTGAGGGACTTAAATCAGCCCTGCACACTGATTTCACAATGAGGAGCATCATTTATGTTACACATCTGCTGACTGTAAATGGCCACACGTAACAGGACTGGATCGGTGCTGCCACTAAAGACACAGCATCATCGGGGAGAGCACTTATTTTGATGAGATCATTCATGTTTTACCACAGGGAGGGGTATTCTTCTTCCTCATTAGAGTACTTGAAGTTAAGTACTTTGACGAAAGCATTTCTATGCATATGTTGTGCAAAAACAAAAGACTTTGAAATGATCAATGTAGATGATGTTGCAGATGTTAGGCCTCTTGACATTATGTCAAATTTTAAGCACTGAAGAGCTCTATCTCAATCCGAGGTATAAGATTTTGTAGGTGCTTCTGTTGATGGTGATGTCATGTTCAGAATTTACTTTTAAAAACATGGATTTTTGAACTTGTGTTATATATATTGTATTACAAAATGAATGTAATGCCTGTTTATATTGTATTTCAAATGAATGTAATGCCTGGTTATATTGTATTACAGATGATTGTAATGCCTGTTTATATTGTATTTCAAATGAATGTAAGAGAAATATATTGCATTTCTTTGCCTTTTAAGTTTTGAAAAAATGTGCTTTTTAAAAAGGGTTTCAAATGAAATCTTAAATAAAAACTAAATTAATGTATTTTTGCCCACTATTTTATATAAAGGAACCAATTAATTCTATTACACAAACTAACACCTTTATGTGTGTATTCAGGTACACATACGATTTACATTAATAATGTGTAGAACTAACATGTCCCATTAGCATGGAATCACAGCAAATGTGTAAAGTGGTTTACACATTTGCTGTGTTGAATTTAACACAACATGTGTTATCCCTGAGTTACATTCTTGTAGATGTGTTTAAACTCAACACATGTTGTGTCATTTTTAACACGATCACTCTTAGAGGTACATTCCAAACCAGTTAATCATCATACTGCCACCAACTGTTGATTCTCAAACCCTTCAATCTGTTCCTAGAACCAATCAATGATCCAAGAATCCCATACATGAGACACACTAAGACACATACATGTATTGCATGCATGTAATGCATGTATTATGACATATGTATTGTATGTATGTATTGTGATGTGATGTATAGACATATATATGTATGCATGACATATGTGATGCATGTATGCATATATATACATGATTGCACACATGCATATTACACATACGGGACAGACAGACACAGACATACACACACATATACACACACACATGATGCATGTAGAGATACAGACAGACATGGAGAGCATGTATAATATGATGTATGTATGTATGATGATGATAAATGTATGATGATGATGAGTAATGTATGTATGATATATGTAAGAAGATGATGAGAAATAATGCGCATAGAACATACATAATAGGGAGACAGATGATCAGACAGAGAGATAAGAGAGACAGAGAGTGAGAGAGAGAAGGTGAGAGACAGAGGAAGACATGTGCATTCATATGATGCATGTGGATGTGACATGTATGGTCAGATGTGGACATGACAGGCAGGTATATATAAAAAGAGATGGGAGAACTGGTATGTATGTATGGTATGAAATATGTATGTGGTATGGTATGTATAAAATATGTATGTATGTGGTGAGAGGAGATGGAGTTCGTGAATGGTGGAGGGAGCAGAGAACGGTGCCCATGAAGCCCTCTATAGCTGAATGGAGGAAACAAGGAACATATATATGGAATGAGCTTGTGGGGAGCCCAACGGACATCCTAAGTGGGTAGCAATGGTAGTGCGGAATTAGTGTTTGAGTTGAATGAAACGTGGTATGGTGGAGGGATTGGAGAATATGGTGGCATATATATGAATGGATGGGTGGGATGGAACCCACGCGAAACATGGTTGGGAGAACAGCAACCTACCACAGAAAGCCCCCGAACGACCGCAACCCAACCCTTGCTGTGAAAATCCCCAGTGTTGCCAGTTGGCCACCATGCTGCACACCGATAGCTAGATTGGTCATTATAAAAAAGGTGCAACGTTGGTGTCATTTGTAGTCCTAATACAGCCGTTATATTACTTTATCCGTGGTGTGGAAAAAAACGTTTTTCCGAAAGTGAAAACGGCCACCATTCACTGAACTTCCTGTTGGGAATCAGAGGAGGGAAATTCGGGCTAGATTTTTGCTAACAGAGTTTCCCCCAGTTGGTGATGCTGCGTTGTTGACAGCTGATGTTTGATGAGGCTTAATTTCGGTTCACTGAACATATTTCAATGATAATAAACCGTTTATTGTGGACAAATGCCTTCGTTAAGAAACAACAAAGACATAATATGTTTCAGATTATTCACAAATAGGCCCAGGTATAAAAAACAACACATTATCCGTGTCTCTTTTCCTATTGGTTGTCCCGATAACACACAAACACACACCTGGCGTATGTGCTGTTTGGATGCTCAGTGATAAGAAAACAGCAGAACAATCTTTGAAGTTATTGTGGCTCTATGTTTTCACCTACCTGTTGCCTCGGCACGCCAACAGTTGGTGGCAGTCATGCAATGTTGTTATGCCAAACCCCCAATATAACAGAAGAAGAAGGTCACAGGTGAACGCGCCAGTCGAAAAAACATTAGCCCATATTAGCCTAAATGCGGTGGGGAGAAAGCTATGTCTTTCCTCCAGCTTCTCCCATAGCTCTGGTGTATAGTCCCAACTGACCTGAGCGTGAGGTAAACAGCGCAGTTGGAACCAGATATTTACATACACCCTTTAGAAAAATAACAGAAAAACATTTATTTCTTTACTGTCATACATTAAACTCAGAGTCAACCTTTTTCTGTTAGATCAATACATATTAACATATTTTTTGCATTGGTAAATGTCAGTATCGAAATGAAGGGAGAAATTTTATGTGTTTTTTTATCACTTTCATCAAAGCTCAGAATTATACATACACTTCCTTAGTATTTGGTAGAATTGTCCAGAACTGCTTGACTTTGGGCCAAACATTTGGGTATCCTTCAAGCTTTCTACAATAGTTTGTTGGTATTTCGCCCACTGCTCTTACAGAACTGGTGTAACTGGGTCAGGTTTGAGGCTCTTCTTGCTCGCGACTCTTTCAAATGTTCTATGGGATTGAGATCAGGGCTTTGTGGATGGTCACCCAATACCTTGGAAATAGGCTGTGTGTGTGTGTGTGTGTGTGTGTGTGTGCTGTTGTGTGTGTCTCTGTATGTGTGTGTGTGTTTCTCTGTATGTGTGTGTGTGTTGTTTGTGTTGCTGTCTCCTTGTGTGTGTGTGTGTGCTGTGTGTGTGTCTCTGTTGTGTGTGTGTCTGTCTCTGTGTGTTGTGTGTTTTGTGTGTGTTGTGTGTCTCTGTATGTGTTGTGTGTGTGTTGTGTCTCTGTGTGTGTTGTGTGTGTGTGTGTGTGTGTGTCTCTGTATGTGTGTGTGTGTGTGTCTGCAGTTGCTGAATCGGTCTTCACTTCAGATCAACAAAGTTCAGTTTAAAAAAGATTGTGTGTCTGTCTCTGTGTGTGTGTGTGTGTGTGTGTGTGTGTGTGTAGTTCCTGAATCTGTCTTCATTTCAGATCAACAAAGTTCAGCTTTAAAAGATTTTCGCTGATTTAGAGAGACTCTTAGTCACGCCATCCCGCCTCACTCTCTGGTGAGTCCCGGACCGTTCCTGCTCCACTGAACACGCCAGGTCGGCAAAATGAACGCCACAGCCCCCAGACCGACACACCCAACAGATTTGAGTCACCGACTTTCGGCCAGACTGTCCCAGGGCCAGTAATCGCTATGTGTCGGCCCTCTAACGGTAGGCTTCACAGCTGCAATTTCGCTTTGCTCTATTGAGTTGCGGTCTGAACTGAGACCAACCCCGCCCTGATTAGCCGTAGATTAATGAGAGCTTAATCGCCAGAGGGGAGCTAAATAAAGTTGACGAAAAGTTTAACTTTATTCAAAATGAGGACCACTGGCAGAACCAATCAGGTCTGCGGTTTGTGTTTTGGAGGCGGAGTTACAAAACTGTATATGTTAGTCGAACTCTAATCCTTTTCAATAGCTAGCAGACAGGCTAATCGCTAGCATGTTCGGACATTGATTTCATTGTAGTTTCAGCCAGGTAGCTAGCTAGCGAGGCTACTTGTGCATTTGTTTGATTACATGCTTTATTGGCAAACATTGACGCTAGGAAGTAACACGTGATTGTTGGTTTGCTCTCGTATCTAACCTAAACAGGGCTTAACAATAATACACTCACCAAAACAGACCACTGGAGATAGTTTAAACACTCAAAATGATTCAGCGAGCCGACAGGTCACCCGCTAGCATGTTCGACATTGCATTTCATTGTGGGCACAGCGAGGCAGCTAGGCTTACATAGCCAGGTTACCAGAGCATTTATGAGCTAACGCTTTTACCGATGGTTTGCTGCTAGCATTTTACCGCCTGTCTTCTGAACAGCCCGGACATTTAAAAACATGTTATGTTGTTGTTTTCGCGACCCACCCCCTCGAGGCAAACTTTCGCGCGAAATTCGCGAGGTGTTTCTGTGTGGAACCCTACCGTCAGGGAAACTTCAGTTACAATAATGATCAGCGTCTTGGCACGAAAAGAGATTCTCAGAGAACTTCAGCTACAAGCAAGAAGCACCCCTCAGATATTTGGTTATAATGCACCAAGTTAATGTTTACATTAAAGGTGCTGAGGTAGGATTGTAAGATCCAGAACTTAGCCCAAAAATGTGAACATCGACAACTTCTCAGTCCCTCCCCTCCCTTTCTGTAGTAGTAGTTCTACTGGAACATAGGGTCAGTTTCAGCAGATGTGACAGAAAGGTAGTTTTATAAGTCTTACCTACTGCACCTTTAAGAATTGAGCCCCCTAAGAGTTTAATCCTCCTGAGGCCCATTCCAGGTAGGGGTGGGAATCACCAGAGGCCCCACGATACTTATATCATCAATGATACTTACGCCACGATACCTAATATTATTGCGATTTTAAACATATTGCAATATTCTGCACATATATTACAATGTATTACCTTTTTTTCCCCCAACTTAGATTTTCCAATTTAAAATGATGTCCCGAAAAGGACAGTTTGTCAACATCTGTTTTATCTAAAAAGATACATTTCTCTGTTTGTCATCTCACATCAATTTTATTGCTGCAAAATGTGATTGTCAAGCAGACAGACCGACCAACACTTCCCATATATCATAAAATATCGATACTTGCTGTCTGTGTATCGATACAGGATTGCCATCAAAAATATCGCCATACTATGTTGCATCGGATTTTTTCCCCACCCCTAATTCCAGGCAGGAGGTAGGTTGAACAAACCTGAGAGTCTAATCCCTGATGTCTGAGTTGATTTAACCTGAGATGAGAAACTCTTGAGTTTTCGGTTCTCAGAACAGCGTGGATATGAGTTGGTTCAATCAACTCGAGTATGTTCACCAGGGTTACGCTAGGCACAAAAGGCAGCATGAATGGAGCCAAGCTGATCTTTACGATTCACCATCGGTAACAAACCACAAACAAACGGGTCGGTGGAAATAAACTACGCGCACAAACAGCGAGGTTGAACATGCATTTTGTTAAAAAGCGAGACAGCCGCCGCTGCTGCAAAAGAGAGAGATTGGTGTGGGAGAAAATTGCTGCTCGAAGTCAATGCATAGCTACACATTCACAGTGTATTAATTTCATATTTAATCACAGTTAACAATGGCAAATTATTCTAGTAGTAGGTATGTTTCAGCTTCCAGAACGTATCTGGAGACCTTGTACAAAGTTTTATATTCAACGCTTTTAAGTAATTGATCGTATATTGGTTTCGCCAGCATGAATAGATGTATACAATGTTATCGATTTTGTGAAATAACGCATCTACATGTTTTCAATAATACCTTTGACAGCATGTTTTTCCAATAAATTAGAGGGACCACTGATACCGGGGCATTGAAAGGGTGTTGAAGCCACCATCAAATCCTGAAACATCCCTAGTAGCCATAAGGTACAGTTGTATGTCTTTGGAGCACGCCAAGTTGCCATTGTAAACTAATCTGTACCTCCTCCTGGTGAGTGTGTCGCTTTTGAGATGGAACCGTTTTTTGTCGCTGTTATTGTGAAGGCAGTTGTGGTCAGGGATGGTTAGAGGCCGCGCTGCTTGGTCACAAAGGATTGAAATGTAAGCCCAATTAACGCATTCATGTAAACCACTTTTGGCATTTGTGCGATTGAGGGTTACACCCCCTGCATTTAACCTGTATTTTCCTCTTTGAGCGGTCCCATAAGTATAGCATTTAGACCCCTGAAACAAACTCAGTTATATAATCTTCGGTAGGAGCCCCATTGGCCAGACTTGGGCGCCATTTAGTTCATCCGTTAAACGCTAAGGTAAGGACCTTAGAGGTGGATCCACTACCGCCTCTGCTTTGTGAACAGAATGCTGTCAGTGTCAACATATAAAATACGCTCCTGCAGTTTATCCAACAAATCATATAGCTCCATGCGAGCATAGGCTGTGGTCATGGCCCCTATAAAAACATTCACATCTTTTACCCTGGATGCAACCCCTGTGTGTATCGCCATTGACAATCGCTACTTCTGGTGAGATGAATGAGAACTGGCGGAACATCAAAAGTGTCGCTGAACATGAGCTGTGTGAAGCGGGATGGTTCGGTTATGAGCTCAGTAGTAGTCATGTTAAGCACGCGATGGCAAATTCGCCCCAAAGACTATTCAGAAGCAATTTATTTGTATGCCTGACAGCTTTGTTAAAACATATCTTGGTCGGATCAAGACGCGAATGCCTTCGTGCATAATAGTCATCTATGTACTTTTGTTTTTCGTCTTCCGCTTTTGATATGCCCAGGGTATCCTGAAGCTTCTTGCTTACGCTTAAGAAATGTTTTAACAGAAGCCTTAAAAAGCTGATCAGTTTTTTCTGGGAAATGCCAAACTTCAGCAATGGAAACAATCTTATACCCTTTCTATGGCCTTTCTGTAATTCAAACGTCACCCAAACGCCAGACAACAACCTCTTGATCGCGTATGTGCATGGTGTTGTTTGATTCATCTCTAACGCACACCGCCGTACAGGGGAACATCAGTTTACCGCTACAGTGGTAGGGCAACACAGGGTGATACAGGCCTCTGGCAGGTGCTACTGTACATTTCTACAATGCCAAAGTATTTGTTTATGTCATCAAAATCCTTGTGTATTATTTGGGGGTGTCCTATTGGATAATCTCTTTTAGACTGAACAGTTGGGTACAAACTTGTGAAATCATAGTATCTGATCTTTTCATCATTTTCTACCTTGTGGTACAGTTTCAATGCATGTATGCGGCCTCCAAAGAGGGATTCTCGCGGATTGAGACGCCTCGGCTTTTCATATGTTAACATGAACTCCTTTAACGCCTGGGTCATTGTCCACAGCCTGTCTCCAATCACATTCCCACATCACCACAACTTTCTGCTGATGCTTATTTTTAGAGCAGACACTCTGTTATGGAACTCCGATAGCAGTTCACCCTGTGTTTTTTTTGTTTTTGGTGAGAGGATTGATTTCACCTGACGATAGCACTTATCACAGCCGCTGAAAGAAGCAGCCATTAAATTCATAACACGTGTGTGTCTTCACAATAGCCATCTACAAAGAACTGACCAAATGACTTTTCACCTCTGTTCAGAGCGTGCTGTATGTCAAGGCCCTCTCTGTCGGAAACATACTCAAGCCACTGTATTGAAACATCAGAACATGTCTTGTTTTGCCTAAGGTAGGCCCCTTCGTATGTCAGAGCAACAGAATCTTTGGGGAGGAACAACGCTTTAAATACACCCATACATGAGGACGCCAATGTAGCGTATGCAAACGGGTCTAGGCCTGTGCACTCGTGGAAGGCCTCTCTGTATATTTTGCATGCTTTAATCAAAACCGTTACATCGTAACACAATAGCTGAGCAGCTCTTTTCGAAAGTCAAAAGGTGGGCGGACCGCAACGCATTCACCTCCATGAACGCTTCTTTAGAGGCGCCACTCATAGCATCATAACCATATAGAGCTGGTGCAGGATAATGGACCAATATAATTCTCATTCTCTCGCTTGTTAAATTCGGTGGGAAGAAGCCTTTGAGAAGATCGGAGAACCCCATGGCTGCCGGTGTTTTAGATAGAGCCATAGGGATAAAACTGAACAAATCGATCCAACGCTGATTGAAAGTAGAATCGATCATCAGAAGCACCCTAGAACCGCGCGAGATAGTAATAGTTGGACAAAGTTTCTGACTCACCAGATACTCTAAAACTATATAACTGTCAAAACCTGATGCATTGTGTGCTATAAAAGTATAGCCTCTGTATTTCCCTGTCTGTAGTTCTTAATGAATGATGCGACACAGTTTGTTGTTTCAGAGCAGTTTTTTGACCGTCCATATCCATAACGCATACAAAATTAGCTTCATGGCTTCACATTGATAACGCGTTTTCAAATCGTAAAAGATATACTTATCACTACTTTCTTTGCGCTCGACGGTGTATATAGCAAGAGTGCGTAGTAGCCCCTAAAGGCCTCTACAATGTAGGCATTTAGGTTTTTACAGCTGTGTGGATTTTTCGACACACGATATGTTATGCGATGTGACTCGCAATATTTGATTTTATTGTAGGGTATAAGCCCGTTTCACGCCGGTTTTTTATGGTTTTCAAAACACTGTTGCGATTTGCATACGGCCTACAGCCTGTGCATTTAATGGTCTTGTCAGGTATACAATCAGTGTAACACACATTACAAAGCCAACTACAAAGGTGCCCCAGAGGGTTCTGGTAGGTCTTGTAACACCCATCGCAAAACGCACGCCCCCAAAAGCCGCTTTATTTACGATGAGATAATAATGTTCGCTATGCAAATACAACCATGCTGTTTTCACATCTGGTTGGTCGCGGCGCTTTGAAGATCGTGGGTTTTTTACATCCGCTACATGATGGAATATCACAATTTTCATTTTCAAATGTTTCTGAAATCTGTCAACATCAGAGAACGAAACCTTATGTGTGTAGTCAAAACCCAAATCACTATGCAGATGCTTAGCATAATTCATCTTCTCATCACGCACCATCTGCTATTTACATAATGTGCCAGGCAGAGAGAAAAGCAGAGATTGTCGTTACCAGCGTTATTCTTGGGGTTATACAAAGCATTACCTTTTTCTGACAATATTTGATCGTAACCAATGCTTCCTAGTTTTCGACGCCTTCCCGACACCCTCCGGACATATTGCGCTATTGTCACAATTAATTCTAAAGAGTCATCGGTCAGTGAATTATCGTTACTCTGCATTGCTTGTGCAACTTGCTCCAGAAATGTGTCTGTGTTATAGCCACCGCCTTCGAGTTCAACATTGTTTGATAGGGGACATCTACCGCTGGCCCCTTTAACTCAACATTTAAAACGCTGTCCTGTGTTGCATTGCCCAAAGCCCTCGCTATTAAATCTGTTAAGGTGCTATAAACCCTTTCAGGAACACTACCGATATCAGTCAAATCAATATTTCGCTGGTCCACATCTTGACGAAATTCCAGCAGCATTAAAAAGGGTATCTGTCTGGATGCTATTTCGATGTTACTTAGGAAACGCTACCGCGCACCACCACACTGCACACCACCCTGAGGATTTTCTGTGGGTGATGGAGGGGTACTATAAGCGCTTGTGGATCGGTGGGGGACCGGTCTGTTCATCTGTACAGGATCGCTTTGACGGCTGAACACCTCGGAAAACATGCAGGTCTCTTATTACTCTGATCTATGTCTGGGGGTCTGTATTTGATGATTGTGTAGCGCCTGTATTGACGGTGTATTGCTGGAATACACATCTGAAGGACCATTATGTGACAACTGTTCAGGGACGGACTATCTAATTCTTGTGTTTTCTCACTGGTGCTTTCACTGCACGCTAGCACTAGGCATAGATTGGGCCCAGGCTTCGAATATTTTGGCATGTATAGCACACAACGCGCAAAAATCCTGAGGATTGCTTACTGCTCTTGTGTAATCGTCCTCGGATGGCCATTCTAGTTCCTCGCCACTACTATTACCGACACACACACCTAAGGGTTCAGATTTTTTGTTTTTTGGGTGGCGGTGGCATTTTCTTTTTAATTTTTTTTAAATTTTTTTATATTGTACACAGACTATAGCGCCGTTTTTTTACCGTGGGGGCATATTCATAGTCTTTTTAAGGCATACTATCATAGGTACAATCAGCGTATTAGAGAGCTGACCTGATTGGCGCGGCTGGTGCCAAACCTGTGACCAAATCAACCAAATGCGTAGTGTTACGGCGGCCTGGCCAGCTGTTGCTCAAGTCTGTGACCAAACCAGTCAATTGTGTGTTAGCTGTTTGCAAGACACCTAATTTATTCATAAGAGCATCGCTTTTTTTTCGTAATTCGGCTAATTCTAATTGTATTTGTTTATAATTGCCATCTGACGTAGGTTGTTGAGGTGTAGTGTTGACACAATACTCAAAAAGCTCTTCAACCCTGAAGCAATGTCACCTGCTCAGGACCTCCTAGTGCCCCACAGTGTTCAAACTGGTTGTAAGTATTATAATTAGGCACTGCTTGCTTATCAAGGAATGGAACGTTAACCTCTAATACATTTACAGGATTGGTTACTGATGTATTCCCCCCTGTTACACTTTTTTATCTGACACCGTTATGACAGAGGTGTGTGGTATACAGCTGACATGGTCGGATCCTTCCTCTGTGCTATAGATACAGTTAAAGAGGTATGCACCTACATTATATTCAGGGAACACCTGCAAAGATGCCTGACTCGATTGATGGGCTGTAAGTGGTGTCTCTGCTATTCCGGCGCTCTTCAGACCCTTCTGCTGTAGCTAGCCGATTTGGTTGAGGGGGTGTAGGAGCTGCCGCTGTTAGTCCTGTGTCTTCAGACCCTTCTCCGGCTTCTACGGCATGGATTGTCTAGAGGTATAACAACATATTTTTCTGGTTAAATAAAGACACGCGCGCACACACACACACACACACACACACACACACACACACAACACACACGCACACACAACACAGACACACACCCACACACCTCATCAGATGTCTTTTGTAAGAAGTGTCCTTTTGTCCCTCTCAATGGAGTCACTCGTGGGTGGCAGGGCTTTGGTGTACTATGTGTGAAATCACACTTAGACGACAACAAATGCAAGGACTCTAAGTCTTCGGTCGTCCGTACTTGCTAAAACAAAAGAAATGCCTTTTTAACAATATATACATTTTATTTAAAAAGCTTTTATAACACTATGTAAATATATTCTGCTAGATACAAAGGGTTTCTCACCTCTGCAACTGTGTTAGGATCATAAGATACAGTGGCCGGGTAAGATGAGACCGGAACAAAGGAATGGTTATGCGTCTTTTGGTAGGGGGAAGCCTTTCTGGTATGGCTCAGGCTGTAATAAGCATTAGATTAGAAATTTTTTTTTTCTTTTTTTAAATACAACACTCTATTTTCATGTTTTTCTTTTCAATTCACCTCAATAGATCTCTTCTTAGATCCCTTCTTAGGCTTGTGTAGACATCCGTTTCTGCTCCATGGGGGTGGCTGTGTGAAATCGTTCCTCAGGCGTCAAATACAATGAAACTAAGTCTTCCGTAGCCTTTAGTTGCTAAAACAAAGGAAAGGGCTTTTTAACAACATATACATTTTATTTAAAAAGCTTTTATAACACATGTAAATATATTCTGCTAGATACAAAAGGGTTTCTCACCTCTGCAACTGTGTTAGGATCATAAGATACAGTGGCCGGGTAAGATGAAACCGAACAAAGGAATGGTTGCGCCTTTTTGGGCGGAAGCCTTTCTGGTATGGCTCAGGCTGTAATAAGCATTAGATTAGATGCATTAGATTATTTTTTTTATACAACACAGCATTTTACCGTTTTTCTTTCAACTCACCTCAATAAATTGCTTCTTATGCTTACGATGGTGAACGTTCTTTTAGGGTAGCAGCTTTACAGAGAGAGTTTAGAGAAGCACACGGCCTTTATCATGGTTGATTTCAGCCCTATGTGCTATCGAGTAGCCATCACCCTTACGGATCCTTTGTTCAGGAACGGATTGTCTAGACACAGAATATATATATATATTAGAGGACTAGAAACACGGTGATAAATTAAATAGTAATAAATATTACAGCCTGAAAGAGATAAATAGCCCCATAAATACCTGTTTCCAACGTTCTTATTCCTTATTAGAAGGACCTTTTGTTTTATGTTCTGGTGTGTTGGGGTCTGTAGGATCGGGCTACACAGCTCTTTTTAAAAAAACAAAAAACAAAAAATTAATGAAAACACAGTACTAAATCAATTAATGCTGTAGTGTATAATATATTTATAGGTTTTTACCTTGTGGTATAAGTGTTTCATCAACTAACACAGCCACATTGTCCCAGCTCTTTGTAAAATCACCTAATGACGCAAACTGCATTATACAACAAAAAACTTTTTAAGTCACAAATGACTGAATGAATTAAACACCTTACAATAAGCTTTTTTTTTTAAATTTACTCACCAAACGCAGCCATTTCTGTAGAAACGAATCCTCTTTTCTTCAGAGGTATTTGTTGAGGAAGCCTGAGAAAACGAGGGAAAATTTTTAGCTAGCACCTTAGCTAAAAACTGCAGGTAAAAAGTGAGCAGTCAGCCTTGAAAACAAGGGGTTTTTAAACACCACAAACCACCCCCTTTATGACGATTTAACACCCCCAACAATAGACCTCACATTTACAAGCTAACCACTGGGCTAACACGTGTTTTTTACTATCGTCATATGGTACAACCACGCTCCGATTACGAACATTAACACCCGTCAAAGTTTTAGCTAATTCATGAATGACTGAATGAATTAAATATCTTTGAACATCCTTAAACACAAGAGGTGCTTTTAAATTTACTTACCACTAGTAGGTATTGCTGAAAAAACGAAACACCTGCGTTGCTTTCACCAAGAAGAATTAAAAAGTGAAACTCCAGAGGGTTTTTTTTTGATGAGGAAAAACGTGGTAGCTATCTAGCTAGCTACCAGACTAGCTAGAAAAAAGCATCTAAAAAAGAGACAGCTAGCATGAAACAAGGGGTTTTAAACAGTGCACTGCTGAAAAAAGGATCCTCTTTTTTTTTTTCTCACAAAAAAAACTCACCGGTATTGATTGTGGAAAAACGTGGTAGTAAGCTAGCTAGCTAGCAGAAAAGCTAAAAAGTGTGCAGACCCCCCCAGGTAGTACGACAGAGTGACCTCATTCGAAGCGGGTGTGAGAGGCCGCCTCAGCTCAAGGCCACAAGACCCTCGTTGCAGGGAGGCTGCGACACGCTTAATAATCGAGTCATCACATCCGCTAGATGCACTACCATATTCGCCACTAGATGGCGCGCGGTGCCGACGCCGACCGACGTCATCACATCCGCTTAGATGCGGTGCAGCTTCGACGATTAGATGCACTAACATATTCAGCCACTAGATGGCGGATCGCGTAACGACGAGCGCGCGGCCGCCATCACGCACGCTCATATCATCAGTTGGCATGGCAGGTTTGCGTGTGCGTGTGAGATGACGTCACACATGCACGCAAAACCGCCATCTTTATACTACTACTATATGACTGGCTACAGACTACAACCATCTGCTCCAGATCTACCTGCTGTATGGCTGGCTACAGACTACAACCATCTGCTCCTGATCTACCTGCTGTACGGCTTGCTACAGACTACAACCATCTGCTCCAGATCTACCTACTGTATGACTGGCTACAGACTACAACCATCTGCAAGTTTTGTTTGTAGTGAACATCATCAACAGCTGCACTTAAAGTCTCTTGGGTTCATATGGGACTTGGTTGTTCTCCATACTGCATCAAACACTATTATTTTTTGTGTTATATTAGTACAGACAACAGTAAGTATCATTACTTAATCACAGTATATATTATTCTGGTGTACACTGTTGACTTGACTCCATGCTATTGACTATACTTTAGCTTGCCACCTCAAAACTTTACCTTAATTGCTCTTGTATAGTTAATTTATCTTCTACTAGTTGTACATACCTCCTATTTAATTGAATTATTCTTAATTTGTGTTGCCATACCTGAATCATCCCTCTTGTGAACACTAGGCCTATCTTATTTTTATTCATAACCCTGCTCACAAACTCACCTGAACCTGGGTCATCTGTTTGCCAATATCAATGTTCCTGCTACAGTAAATCCTATAGGCACATTGTACTGCTTCAACCAGTATGAACCATACACTTTTAAGGTTTCGTGTCAAATATTGTGCAATTTGTTATGAATTACTCATTGTTTTGACAAGGTAAATTAAAGCTATTTACCAAGTGTCAGCTCTGGTAAATTTAATTGTACTGTTTTTTTTTTATAAATGTTATGGAACATGAAAAACAATTTGCCTTGATCAGGGTTTTAATTTGTTGCAAATGTGAACATGGTTTTAATAATCTGTATCTTATTGCTCTGAAAAACTACAATGATTTAAGAAATATCATTGATACTTATCAACATTTATTGAATTGATTGAATATATGGACAGACATTACAGGCACCTATTCATGTCAACAGAGAAAACAATAATTTGTTCTCTTTTATCACTTTGATTATAGCTGATGGTGCAGAAAAGGGTGGAAGTCCTTGTAGATCTCTGGCACTTTGAGGACAGACCGATCCAGGAACTCTCCACTGTTGTCTTTGTATAGTATGCTCCTATTAAAGACAGATTCATAGACATCAACACGTAATATATTAGGTGTACATAGCTTGCTTTAACATCATTACTATCTTACCTTACCTTCTCTGATTTGGTTTTGTGGACATCAGTATTTTTCTCTCCCAGGCCTGGTTGTGCACCCTGTGAATTTAAGCAAGAAATATAAGTGTATGTAACATGATTTTACTATTATATTATTATTATTTTTACAATTGCATTATTATCAGACTTGCCAACCTTCTTGGTTTGTGCTACTGCTGCCTGTCCTCTGCACACAGGTGAGTGATGTGCTGACTGGCACAGGTCCATGCACATAGTGCAGCTGTGATGCAGCTCAACGGGTACTTCAGTCACACCTGGAAGAAGAGAAACAAACCAACAAAATACTTGTTCTTTCTGCTCAGTTTGCTTTGTATTAATTTAAAAAATTACATTTAAGTTGCAAATAAAGCATATCATCTCTAGATCTGTTTTATTAGTGGTGAAATTGTACTTAACAGACTGGGTCCGTGTACTTTTTCGTTCATTTGATTTTCATTTCATAAACAGGTATTAAAAACAAATGGTTATTTGATTTTCGTTTTAAATCATGGGGATCAGACCTCCGGTGCTGGGTCTAATATTCTAATATTAGCTGCTGAAGCTAGCTAGCAGCTAGCTACCAGCCCTGTGAGCTTGGTCCCCGCGGTTCGCTCCCCGGTGCTGACTGACTCTGGTCCGTCTGCAGAGCTGCGTTATCCGCTTTAGCTGACCTGGGAATCTACCGCTTCGTGATTTATTCATATTTTATTTACTTTGCAGTGATATGCTATGCACTGATGTCAGGCAGGCTTGCTGCTGCTTTTAAGTCTGAGCCTGTGAGATAACTAAACTTCCTTTGAATATAACGTGCATATAAATAGAGCGGAATAAATAAAAGTCCCCGAAAAATAAATATAAGTAAAACATATGTATTTAGGCTATTGAACTATAATGACTAATGCCTATATATGTATTGCCTCATTTATGTATTTCATGTTCCATTTCATAGCCATATTTATTATGTAAAGGGGGGCAAAATGGAACGATCAGTCGCTCAGGAAGTTATAGACTACAGTTTACCTCAACAGCAGCCGGGACATTCTAACGGCTTAACGTGAAAAGCTTAACGTGGTAACTTAATGTACCTAAACAATGATCAATCAGATATCAATCAGTTATCAGTCACATAACGTCCATAATAATTGGACTTTGGGTTAGATTTTTTTGACAGTTTTCAGTGGTTATGAGGAGCAATATGAGAGAGAAATTTGGTAATCATTGATCATTGTTTAGGTACATTAAACCACCTCTATTTGTTTCTGGACATCAAGCTAGGCCATATGCTAGCTAGCGCTAGGTGCTTAAGTTATGTTACTCACCCTCGTAGTTGTGGACATAACTTCATACGTCCCACTTCAAAGCTTTCTCCGTTTCCTGACCGGGTGGTGCAGGTGAGCGTCGACCATTCTGTGCACATTGTTGACATATACTTATAATAAAGCTATACGGCGGCCGGGATATATAAACTTGGTTACAGTCAGGTTACAGTGCAGCCGCCCTCAACAGACGTTCTAAAGTAAAGTGAACGCACCCTCAACGGGGTTGGGATCATTTCATTGGTCAACACTACAGCTGGCATTCTATTGGTTGTTGACTTTTGATAGGGTTATAACACAAAAAATCCAAGCGCGCGGAGAAATCCGAGAGCAGAAACTTTGCAAGTGAGCAGAATCAGCCTGTGTGTCAGGAGAAGGTTCAAAGCTGAGAGCAGGAAATCTGTCCAAACAACAACATATCTGAGTCCAAGCAGAAAGTTTGAGTGCAAGCAGAGCAAATCCAAGCGCAAGCACAAACTTTGAGCACAAGCAGAGAAAATCCAAGCGCGAGCAGTGACTATTTGAGTGTGAGAGCAAGGTTTTGAGGGAAATTATTACAAAATCTGAACGTAATATCAGTGAGAAATGCTCTCAAATTGAAAGAATGCGCTCTTGATTAAAGATAGGAATATAACTCCATACACATCGATCTGCTGTATATTTTGTTTGTGACTACATTTATATGTTTGCAGGATTATGCAAGTACTTCATAATAAATATAATTTTTCCCCTGCTCTGCTCTGAGTGCAGTGTTTTGCATTTACCTCTGTAGTGTGTAATGACTGCTGTGTAGTGTTTATGCATTAGCTGGATGTGTGTGTGTTATCTGAAAACAGTGTTTGGTATATATAGCAAGACAAGTCAAAGGTTTTGACAGTGTAGCTTAAGTTTGGTGATTTGTGTTTAAGGTTTTGAGAAAGCGAGAGAAACATTCAAAAAATGTGTTTTAGCAATTCAGAAATACTGAAAAATGCAGCACTCAGGTGTTGCTTTTACAGTAGTTTTTCTTCAGAGTCAAAGTGTATGTACTTCATGCAGTAATTTTTATTTGTCTACAGATTTTATTTGTTTCATTGATTTCATTGTTGGTTGATTACTGTAACGGATTATGGTAAGAAATACTGTAAGTATTGAAATAAATACTTGAAATATTCAGTCTGCAGCATCACTGTTGTGCAGTGCTTGGTAAGTTCATAATAGGCATATTTGTATACATTCTCCCTATATCTCAAACTAATCATGAAGAATGTTGTGGGTTTGTCACTATTTTTTGTCATCTAAATTAACCCTTACATAACAGTGTCTGGCCAAAAATCTAGCACATGCTATTTCCTAAAATTAGGTTTTTACAAATGTGTTTTTTATTTATCACAGCAGTGTGAAACTGGCTGCAATAGTGTCTGATCATTGAGGACTGGGTTGGTTAAATGAAAACTAATAGCATTTTCACAAATATGTGTATATGTTTTGACTGAAGTGTGTCATTTTGCAAACAATCTAGGAATTCTGCAAATTAGGTGTGGTGTTTGGATAATTGTGATTATATTTTGAAAAAAAGAACCCGGTTTTCAAAATTGCGTGTAAACAATTGAAAAAAAATGTAAATAAATGGCTGTATATTTTTGCACTCTAAATCTGTCTGTGTGCTGGGTGTTACAGGGTAAATGAAGGTGCTAATCTTTCATTAATTTCAGAGTTTGACAGGTCATATTTGTTCTGTTTCAAGCCTACAAACATGAATTTAAAGCCTCCATAAAATAACTTCAGTATCTCAGTCCAACAGTGAGCGAGATTTAATTAAACCAACAGTCAAACATATCAAATATCAGTTTGTATTTGGGTCAGATACTGAAAACAGAACATGTCACTCCAGTGAAGTACAGATTTTAATCCTGAAACTAAACCTCCTCTCCAGCCCCTTGGAGTAGACTTTACCAGGGAGGCTGAGGAGTGTGATTGGTCCACACTCTCTGGTCTCCCAGATTGATATCCGATCACATTGTAATTTTTACAAGTTTGACTCATCCTATCTTTTAGTCAGGAGGGTGTCAGGAGGAAAATTGTCAAATACAGTACACCAAATGATGTGGTCACAGAAGTTTAACTTAAAGCTCTGAAAACATACTACAGTAAATAGTCACCAGCTAATCGGCTCACTCAAACCAGCTTTAATAACATAACAGTTAGATTTTGTACCTAAATCAATTTGAAACCTTTTTGAACAGGGGAATTAAATTATTTAATAATAATGTAATAACTATAACAATAACTTATTTCACTAGTAAATTGCTGTTGAATGACAAAAACAACCACCAGATAGGAAAAGGACATTTAACAACAACTATGAATGCACCACGAGGCTGTAGTTTCCCAGCTTCATGGAACGTACCGCCTGCGTTGTTTTTCTGACAACGGTAGCTGCAGACTGTTATGTCTCGGTGTTGGAATCCTTAAGCATTTTAACCGTTTTTAATCCAGCTACTAGCTAGCGGTAGGCTAACGTTAGCTGCTGTCGAGTATAGTGTTAACTAGCGTCATGTGCAGCGGTGTTTGTGATGCCTGTATCGTCTGTCTCAGAGCATCAGAGAGAAGAGCAGACATATCAGTGGCCAGGCACGGATTAATGCACAGGCTTACGTAGGCTGCAGCCTAGGGGCCTCACGTGTGCAGGGGCCCCAGATTGGCCAGACAATTTATTATTATTATAACTTTTTTTTTTTTTTCGGCCCATAAAAGTGTTAGGCCTAGATCGGCGGCCCACTGTTTTTTCAATTGACTCTGGGCTGGCCAAAAAAGACTTTAGTCAAAAATATCACATAGACAATTTTTTTCGATACACCCCGTACTTTCACATTGAAATGGACTAGTCCATAACGGTGCGCGGCGCGAAAGATAAACACACAGTGACCGGAGAACTCAAACAGAGACGAAGCAAGACGAGTCTAAACGCGAAAATTAAACAAAGTTACCCGAGCGGCTCAAATAAAAGAAAAAAGATGCCGATAAGTATTTGGCAACGCTGCCAAAGATGACTTTCTTTACGACTACTGTTGGGGATACAGACATGAAGAACAACAGTCCAAAGTGATGAACATGCCGCTACAGCAGCAGCTAGCTGTGAAGTGGCGCTAGGTGATGATACCAAGACAATGAAGAGGACAGCATATCTTTAAACAGCACCCTCTTTGGGATTTCTGCCTGCATGCAGTTTCGGGTGTGCATCTGCCGGGCTAGAACAGGGATAGAGATCATGGAGAAGAAACGCAAAGGAGGTGCTGAGAAGCTGCGTGAGAAACAGAAGCGCTTCCAAATGTGCCAAATGGACAGACATGTTTCGGGCAGTAGCAGGACCTTCATCAGCTCCCGTGGCCGATGATAGTGGTGCTGGTGTCGGCTACAGTGACATGCACAATGAGGAGGAGACTCAGGAGGAGAGGGACAGAGATGAGGGAGTGAGGCTACAACCTGCGGTAAACACAACTCCCCTTAAAACACTTAACCCCTTGATAAAACTGAGTGGTGGACAAACTGTTGATGATAACACTACAGTACAAGAAATAGGTATGCTATACTGTATCATTGCATTAGTTTGGCTAAGTGCATGGGTATCTTAGTCTTGACTGATCATTTTCTCACCGTTTTATGATTAATAGGCTATATTAGCCTGCCTTTCATTCAACAAAGTAGCCTACATCTTAATAATAAGCAAAACACCACCTTAAGGTTCATCAAACCTTAAGCTTGTGCATTTGTGTCCTTAAAGTAGCCTAGATAAACGCTGCACATCATGCAAACTTTCTTAATGAGAATTGTAGCTTTTCTATCTGCATTGGCAGACAAAAACTCATGATAGACCTCTTCAAATTAAAGCACAGGGCCTCTTCAGTCATGAAATGATATATATATATATATATATATATATATATATATATATATATATATATAGCTTGTTTTATGATTCATGAGGAGTATACCGTTTTATTACATTAATAAATGGCACTTTTTTGTATTTAATGTGTCAACTCTCACTGATTATTGCTTACTCATTACTTGGCATTAGTAGTTTTAAGGAGTAGGAGTTGCTATACACATTCAGGGGAGAGCAAGGACGGGGGGTATTTGTGATCTTCTGTGGTGTGGTCTGGGCCAAAATGCCAGGGCCAATTTTTGGTCCCAGTCTGTCCCTGCTGCTACCTATAGCTGTACCTATAAAAATTCTAAAGGCGTGATGATTATGCAACAATATGTAGCCTACATGTTGTGCTGCTGTTTCATTATTGTTGTTAATAACAGTGTTATGTGCTGCTGCTGTTTTTATTATTTTTATTTTATTCACAGTTCAGTGTATTGCACAGTGGTTTGTGTCTCAGTAATGATCAGTGGTGGAATGTAACTAAGTACATGTACTCTAGTACCGTACTTGAGTCTTAATGTTGAGGTACTTGTACTTTTCTTGAGTCTTTCCATGTCAATTTCTACTTCTACTCTGCTACATTTCAGAGATAAATCTTGTACTTTTTACTCCACTACAGTCATCTGTTACAGCTTTAGTTACTAGTTACTTTAGTTACTAGTTACTTTACACATTAAGATTACTGCACACAGAACACATGTAGTTTATAAATCTGATGTTTGATTCTAAAGTAAACTAGCCGACAATATAACGGCTGCAAGTCAGCTGAGATGATGAGATCATTAAACACTAGTTGATTGACAATACATTTGTTTGATTTGTTTAAAAAAATGATACTTGCATACTTTTACTTAAGTAACATTTTCAATGCAGGACAGTATGGTATTAGTACTTTTACTTAAGTAAAAGATCTGAATACTTCTTCCACCACTGGTAGTGAAGTTGTGATTTTGCCTCAGTAAAACCAGGTGTTCTGCACTGATGCAGATGCTGCAGCCTACCTGTTGGTTTAGAAAGCTAAAAGTGATTACCAGCTTGCTGTTGAACTGTGAATCCAGGGAATTCTGCTGCTTTGCTGGTTAGTTACATTTTCATTGTAATTGTTTTGGTGCTGTGGTAGCAGAAGATAATATCTGGTATTCTTTCGACTTACTGTACATCTCTGTTAATGTTAGTTTTATGATGATATGATTTTTTTATTTTACCTATGTGGTGTGGTGGTAATTGGTGTGTGTGTGTGTGTGTGTGTGTGTCTAAATACATTTTTCCAGTAAAGTGCAAATGATTAATCACATAAAGAGCAGCCCAAGGGCCCCTGACCACCTTAATCCGCCCCTGTCAGTGGCACCAGATTAAGAAGATGTTTCCAAGTAAATGTTCCAAACAATGATCCAGGCAGCACATTCTCGTCTCCCTCCTTCATTTTACTGTCGAATGGTGGCTAGACCGGCTCCAGGTGAAAGGTCAATATGGAATGGATTAATCTATGTTATTCTTTTGAAAGCGTTATTTTTTCTCAGATGAATTAATCAAAATGAACGTGTTATTTTGACAGCCCTAATAAATATGAATTTATTTACAGCCTCAATACAATAATTCAGTCTCAGTCCAAGAGTCCAACAGTGAGTGAGATTTAATATCAAACCAGAATTCAACAGTCCAACATATCAAATATCATAAAATATTATTGTTCATCTGATTCAGTTACATAAAGTCCAGTTGGTAAAATAAATGATGAAACACAGTTAGTCAGCAGTTTCAGTGTGAACCAGTCTTTCTGTTCTCCCTGCTGCCTCTATCTTTGCATTACAGTGAAGTCTTTGAGTTCTTTCTTCATCTGATCAAAGTCATCAACGACCTCCTGACAGACATCAGCTGACTGGATGATGGACTTTCTGAACTCTTCATCCTCTTCAGGGGTCGCACTGACTCTGAAGACTTTCCCATTGAGCAATAACAGATCATCTATGAAACTCATCACTTTTACAGCTGCAGACAAAACTACTTCAATCCTTCCTCCAGTTCAGAAACTCGTGTCAGACTCCTCTGAAAAAAAGACAGACTCGGTTCTCATCATCACATTTCGGTATACTCGCCATTCCCGACCTGTCTTGCACCAGTGTGACATCATGGGAGCACCGTAACTGTTTATACTCCTGCGTGAAGGTCGCAACACTAGTTGCAGTTTTCTCCTGAACAGAGGGGGCGCTAATAAGGAAACGCTACCAACTTTGCTCTTTCTATGGACTAGAAGAAGAAGTAAAAAAGGTAAACAAGGGCAGAACTTGAAACAGCATTGACGTCAACGTCAACAGTGGCTGAGATGAGATTGGAGTCAATGGATGAGGAAGAACAGCTGCTTTTGAGCATGCTAGACAACTGCAGACATAAATATGGTGAGTTCAATATATTCGTGAAACCAATAAAAGAAGAGAAGCACTTTGAATACTTTAGAGTGTCTGCACAACGATTGGATGAGCTACTTGGTGGGATCAAGCCTTTCATTCACCATAAAAGACCTCCTCTTAACCCAGTAAGTAACCCATGCGACAGGTCGGGAACCGCGACTGTAAAGAGTCCTTTAGGTAAAGGTCAAGGGTGTGTCCATGCTCATGTGATGGGCCAGAGACATACTGCACAAGGTTAAAAGACTTACTGTACATATATTTAAAAAGTCAATAGTGAATCGATTGGAATAATTGTATATAATTAATAATTAATAATGACCCTATCAAACTTAAGAACAAGGAAGAATAGTTAATTAGAAAATGTATTGAGAAAACCGGTGTTAGAATAAGTGTGTGTGGGGGGGGATAAATGATTACACAGCAATTGTTTGTTTTGATTGTCACATATCATTATCACATATCATTTTAAAAGATAAAATTTCCAAATTATTAAAAGAACCAAAATTAAAAGGAGTTGCAATACCCACATTATATGAATAATAATATCAATCCATGGTAAAGTCAAGTTATGTTACTAATGTGTGTCGCTTCCTTTACTTTTCAGTGAGGTCTTTGAGTTCTTTCTTCATCTTTTCACAGTCATCAACCATCCTGCTACACAGATAATCCATTACTGGGATTTCTTTTCCTCTTTTATCTTCAGAAACTCGTCTCAGAATCCTCTGAAAGTCCTCCATGTCTGTCAGAGTCTTTTCAGCCTGAAGTTCAGCTGATCTTTCCTCCAACTTCTCACACGTCCTCTTTATTTCTTCCAGGTCCTTCTTCAGTGGTTCAACAATCTCCATGAACTCTTTCCCCAGTTCTTCTATTTTCTTTGCTCTTTCGATCTCTTTCATTGTTTTTGTTTCATTTACATTAAGAATAACACCTCCTCCTCCTGCTGTTGCTACTGCTCCTGCTGTTGCTGCTGCTAAACTCGCCTCCCCCTTGAGCGGAGCTGCAAGGACCAGGAGTCCCAGTCCTAGTGCTGCAGTAACATATCCTGCTATTCTTTCTCTATCTGTTCTCTCCTGCAACATTCTGTCTTCAGCAGTGATCTTCCTTAACTCTCTAACAATCTGTGTCATCCTGTATTCACTGCTGTCAAACTCTCTGAGGAATGAAGCGGCAAGTTCTTTGAGTTTGTTTATTAATTCAGACAGATCAGGAGGTTCTTCCCTGCCCCCTCTTATTGGTTTTGAAGCCATCTCCAGGCCTCCTGGTCCTCCTGAAGTGTTGAGATCTCCTCTTCAGAGTGATGAAGAAGCTGACTTTAAATCAAACTGTGGAGACAGGAAGAGACACACATCATCAGAATAAAAAACACACACACACACACACACACACACACACACACACACACACACACACACACACACACACACACAACCCCAGGTGTTTCCTCCCAGCTCCACTCTGCAGCAGCTGGGAGGAGAACTAGACTCCCCTTAGATTTCTGACATTTAAAAACTCTCTATTCCTTTCAGATTAAAAGAAAACTCTGAGTTAGAGCAGCAGAGGAAACTAACCTCAGCCAACATCAACAATAACACTGATCTGATATTCTATATGTTTAATATTTAACTTTGGACTCCTGGACTGAGATCCTGGTTCATCCAGAGAGAGGAAAGGTAGTATTTATCTTACAGTCTCAGTAAAGTCTTAAATATGTAACACGGTTCATATATAATCCTAGTTTCACGTATACACAGCCTGTACGACACGGAGAAAGCAGCCCAACTGGAACTGCTGCAAGGTGCAAACGCTGTCTCATTAACCGGTGATCACTGGACGTCTGAGTAATCAACATTATTTAGGAGCTACTAAACACTATGTTGACTCTGGTAAGGATAGAGATTTCTAGTGTTTCGGTTAGGTACTTGGAGGAATTGCGCAATAATGACATATTCACACAGTTTTCTTTTGTTTACAGTAAATAAATAATAAACATATACAAATCTTGAAGTCAGGTTCATAAAGTAACTCTCTTTGCATTCATTTGATTCACAATCAAGATACACTGGTAAGGATTGCGTTCCATTGTTAATATGTACTTGAAAACTGTTCTGAAATGCAAAATCCTAGAATTTTAATCACTAGTGCAATGCCTGTGTGAAACGGGCGATTACTTGGCCTGTCGTATTGCTGCTTGTAGAATTCATCAAAACCACATTGTAACCCAAAATGACTTACAGAAGGACCCCATACCACTTAATATGCAACTCCACTGTATACCCTACTACTGAATTATAGTGTAGGCTACGTCCACACAGTGGTGGAGGAAGTACTGAATGTCAGTACTTAATTAAAAGTACAAATAACCAGAGATATATTTACTTTAGTAAAAGTAGAAGTACAACAATGACAACCCTACTTAAGTAAAAATAAAAAGTACGTTATTTTAAATGTACTTTAAGTATTAAAAGTAAAAGTACTTGCATAACGATTTATTCTCTTAATGTCTATATTCTAATAATAATAATAATAAAAAACAACTAGTATGAGCTGTGGCATTTTAATTAAGTTAGTTTTAGGTTAATGTAATTGTGCTTACCATCTGTGGCTCAGTTTACATTCTGACTTACAATTTTGGTTATCTATCAGGGTGATCTGCATGAAGCTCGACTTTGTATTATTTCCCACGGGACAGTGAATGCTGCACACATTTATCTAGCGAGAACACAGGCTTGGACAACAAGTACCTGGCTTCACACCGGAGGAGGACCGGGAGTGTTTTAATATAAATATACGGGTGGTATATTATGTGAACGGATGCTTCACATATAACCGATCAGAGTACCAGGAGCAGCAGCAGTAACCAGAGCAGCGGTAGTACCGGGAGCGGTACCCGCCTGGCCAATAAACGCTATTGAAGGGCGGGTCATGGCGTGGCCATAGTGGGATTCTTAATATTGCGAGCGGCACCAGGAGCTGGACGGCCGCTGCTGAAGGCTTCCCTGCGGACTGCAAATGTGTGACGGTCAGGAAGACGTTTTGGCTGCGGGGGAAAACTGATCAGAAAATGTAACGGAACGTTGCAGAAATGTAGTGGAGTAGAAAGTATAGATAATTGCTGCAAAATGTAACGAAGTAAAAGTCAAAAGTATGCACTATTGATTGTACTTAAGTAAAGTATAGATACGTGAAAAATTTACTTAAGTAGAGTAACGAAGTATTTGTACTTCCTTACATTCCACCACTGCGTCTACATCAGAGGAAGATGTTGTACTACTATATTTACCTGACAAAGAACGCTGCAGATTCAGAATGTCATCACAAAATATCACAATAAAAATGTGGAGTAATCAGACATTAGCGTCATGGACTCATGGCAGTGTGCTATCCACCTGGACTTTTATGAGAGCTAAACAGCACCTATCTGGTTCATCAACCACCAGAACCAGACCGGGTGTGTGTGTGTGCAGAGAGAGAAAGAGGGAGAGAGAGAGAGAGAGAGAGAGAGAGACAGTATTGTGATCGTCTACAGACTACAACACCTCAGGGACCTTCTACACACTGTCCTGAGATAACTTGTTATGATTTGACACTATAAATAAAATGTAATTGAATTGTGTGTGTTTGTGTGTGTTTTTGTTCTTACCTGTGTGTCTATAAGCTGTGTGAGGCGGTGCAGGTGAAGCAGCAACTGAGCACGCTAAGTCTGTCTCTTAGCTTAAAGTCCTCTGAGTCGTTTCTCTGAAATCACATTTCAATGAGCCAAATCTGATTGGCAGTAAGGTTTAGTGGAGACATGGGAAGTCCCACAGCTGACTGGCTCTGTGCCATCATACCAGTCCGACTGCCTTCGAAGGGTACATTCAGTTCAGGGTATGACAGCAGCACAGGTATGATTATTGATGTGGACATACTGTAACAGGTAGATGCTCAATCTAGGAACTAGTTCTGTGTTTGTCACAAGGTTCACCCAGGTATGCCAGCTGGGTGGCATACCTGGGAGAGGGTGTCACTAAAGGCCCAAAAGTGAAAGTGATAATTGACGCCTCATCTGATGCTTCTATGACGCGCTGCAGGCATTAGTGTTATGGTTGTATGTTTCTGGATGTTCTGTTTCCTGTTTTATTTTGAAGTCTCTGGTTTTCTGTCTTGTCTTGTCTATTTTACTTCCAGTGTTTTCCCTCCCTTGTGATTGCCCTAATGTGTTTCACCTGTTTCCCAGCCTTGTGTCACCTTTGTCTTGTTAGTCCTCGTTATCCTGTGTATTTAGTCTCTGTGTTTTCCTTTGTGTCTTGTGGGAGAATTACCTCTGTTTAGTAGGTCTGTGTGTAGCATGTGTTGCTGCTTAATGGTTTTGTCTGGAACTATATCTTGTAAGTTTTTTGCTCTGCCAGTCGCCTGGACACTCTTTGTTGTAAGTTTTTCGTTGTTAATGAATTCTGAGCTGCGTTTGGGTCCAAGCCTCACCTCTTTATCCACCTGAGGATCGTGACAGAATGCTCCCACCACTAATGGGCCCAGCAGTGTTCGAGCCTCTCCTTCACCCTATGGACTCTGATGGTGAGCTTATGATTAAATTGTATTGCTCCCTGCATGAGGAGGATCCCGCCTATGCTAGGCACCTTATGGAGGTGCGCTGGCAGGCTACTGAGCGAGAGTTTGGCTTCCCTGTCTCCAAGCCTGGTGGGCTTTCCGAGCCTCATGTGCAGCAGGCAACCAGCCTACCTGTTTCCAAGCCTGTTTGTCCTCCAGAGTGTCTTCAGGTGACGTACAGCCCTTCAGAACCTGACGTGCAGGCAACCAGAGCCTCAGTGGACCCGGCCAGCCCCTTTGTCTGCTTCTCCAAGTCAAGACGAGTTTCAACCTGGAGGAGAGCCAGAGACCTCTATGACCTTATTCAAGTATTTTGCTTTGTGTGCTAGACGGACTAAGGAGGCCAAAGCCTGTAGCTTTCAAGCTGGAAATCACCAGTCCAGTTTGACTTCCTGCAGCTCCTCTGAACTTTTCTGTTTGCTCAACTGAGATCTGTGTAGCAGGCACCCCCTTCAACAGGCAGTCCTTTTAGGGTACTCGCCTGGCTATTTTTACTGGGAACCGCGGAGGACGCAGGAGAGGGCATGGTCAAGATGGGTACCGACACCATGCACAACCTCCCTTCAGCCCAGAGTCCTCACTGTCCAGCGGTCCTGAGCCCGTGCTGTCCAGTGAGCCATAGCCTGAGCTGACCTGTTTACCTGAGCCTGAGCTGTCCACTGTTCCAGAACCTCCACTGACGTGCAACCACCAGGAACCCCCGCTGATGTCCAGCCGCCCAGAGTCTGCGTCGCCCGACCTCATAAGCCTGGCTCACACTACAGGAGTTTTAGAATCCTAACTGATTTTGAAATCTGGTTGCAGCACACACTTGAGGAGAATCTTTATAGATTTTCTTCCCTCAAATCTTAAACATCCTCACACTACAAGATTTTTAAAATAGTGGGGCATCACACACTACAAGATCTTCTTAAGATTATCTTGCCAGATTTAGCACCTCACGTGACGCGATCTCACGGGGGAGCGCATGTAAACAAAATGGATACACGGCAACTTGCTGTAGTAATACTTATTCTTTGTACCAATAAAAAACAAAAGAAAATTAAAGCTGCGAGCAGCGATGGACGGGCCCTGGCGCCTCTGCGCACGTCAGGGTTACCGGCGGACGCCGCTCCTTGCGACCGTGCACTCAGACGCCACAAATCGTTAACAATGAAAAGGGAACTCCCCGCCGAGTTCAACGATACCTCACACAAGACTCTACGTCATACGGTTCATTAGCTGTGAAAGGGGGCGTGGCTTAACCATAGGGGGCGGGTCAAACCATCACCAATAGAAAAAAAAGTCTCAGCTGAGTTCAATGATACCTCACATAAGACTCTACCTTAAACA
The DNA here is from genome assembly GCF_010015445.1 of Perca fluviatilis. NCBI lineage: Eukaryota > Metazoa > Chordata > Actinopteri > Perciformes > Percidae > Perca > Perca fluviatilis. The sequence continues at coordinate 35,486,610 of NC_053128.1, read as the reverse complement.
GGTCACCAGTTATGAAAGGGGGCGTGGCTAAAGCTTAGGGGACTGGTCAAACCATCACCAATGAAGAATGAAGTCTCTGCTGAGTTCATTGATACCTCACATAGGGGTATACCTTAGTCTTGCAATAAAATTAAAATGTATGAAAGGGGGCGTGGCTTGAACATAGGGGGCGGGTCTGCTAAGATCAATGACACCTCACACAAGCCCCTCACTAAACGGTTCAAATGTTATGAAAGGGGGCGTGGCCTGAGTAAGTGGGCGTGGTCATATTATAAGGGGCCGGCTCAGTATCACATGTAGACCACACATTCTAAGTTTCATGTAAATCGGATGATGTTTGTCATATAAGGCGCATTTCCTGTGGCGTAGCGGGCGCTATGACCAAAGTCAATTTTGGCCTGTAGGTGTCCTCAGGCCTGGACCCTTGTCCATCGTGAGAAATTTCGAGACGAATCGACAACGTACACTCAAGTTACAACAACTTCTTTGTTCATCGCAAAATACTCAAAATGGCCGCCACGCCCACACCGTCTGACGAAAAGTTTTTCTTTTAATAACTTTTCATTGTTAAGGTGTTGGGATGGTCCAGACCAAGTTTGAAGTCCATCGGATGAAATCTCTAGGAGGAGTTTGTTAAAGTATAGCACCTTGACTTTTAGGCCTACTTCCTGTTGCCACTAGGGGGCGCTATGACTTTAAGTAAATATCGGCCTTTATTTGTCCTCAGGGTTGGACTCTTATGAATCCTGAAACGTTTCGAGGTAATCGGACAACGTACACTCAAGTTACACCCACTTCCTGTTTCGGCGGCAAAACGCACAAAATGGCCGCCCTGCCACGGCCACGCCCTATCACAAAAAGTTTTTCTTTTAACAACTTTTCATCTTTAACGTCTTAAGATGGCACAGACCGAGTTTGAAGTTGATCGGATGAAATCTCTAGGAGGAGTTCGTTAAAGTACGACATGTGGAAATGGCCAAAATCGCACTAATTTCGAACATTGAAATCAAAATGGCAAACTTCCTGTTGGCTTTAGGGCAGCGGTTCTCAAAGTGTGGGGCGCACCCCACTTGTGGGGAATAGAGACGTGACAGGTGGGGCGCACCAAACGGGAGGAAATTTTCCTTTTTATGACTTTATATCCAGACGTCCCAACTGTCCCTGAAGTTCCGGGAGTCTCCCGCATATTGATAGCGGCTCCTTGACACCGGCAAATGAGATCCAATCTCCCGGAATCTAGAGCAAGACCGCGCACTAGACTAGAGAGTGACTGCGCGCGCGCGCATGTGTGTGTCAGGGTACCCGCGGGGTCTTAAAAGCATTGAAAAAGTCTTAAATTAAGATAATCTCAAATTAAGGCCTTGAAAGTTTTTAATTTGGTATACAAAGTCTTGGATTTCGTTACAAAGGTGTTATATTGTTTGCCTTTCCTAGGATTAAGTTCATAAAATGAACTGTTACTAATGTAGGCTAATTGAAAACTGACCGGTGCCCGTCTCTGGACGCACCGGAGGACCGAGACCCAAAGGAAACACGCCTCTCTGATCGGTACTGGGGGTTAGCGGTTAAACTGAGCAGAGGATGCGCAGATGTGTCGGGTGTGTCGAGCCTGGCTGGCCACTCGGCACCTTCGTGACAAGCTAACAGGCTAACGGCTTATTAGCTAGCCAAACACCGAGCAGCTCCATTCATCTGCTCGGTGCGTCTTATAACCAACGGAGCGAGCAGCCGCCGGACTCTGTTGATCCGTGCAGGACTTCACTGTGAGCGGACTGTTTAGAGACCATGTGACTACAGGTAAAGGTAAAGGTTAGCTGCTACTGTAGCAGAGCTGCAAGGAAACGCTGAACTGAGCTGTGTTTTCAGTATTAAACACAGCTGCAGCTATTCATGCACTACTGTTGGTGGTGATTTACAGACAGAGGTGGAAGACTTATTCAGATCGTGTATTGCCGTAAAAGTAGAAAAAAACAGTGTTGTAGAGGTACAAATTACTTGTCAGTTACAAGTAATAGTACAAAAGTATTATCAAAATATACAGTACTTTACCTATAGTACCAAAATTAAAGTGCTCATTATGCAGTGTAATATATCTTATATAATTGGATTATATTATTATGCCACATCATATCTCTGTGAGATGTGCTTTTCAGCTGTTACTTCACTGAAAACAAAGTACAGATCTCAGCATGACTTGAGAGTGGCAGTATCAAGCCTGCAACCCCCAGGCTCATTGCAGCCACTAATGCAGGGATAAATAGACCTGTCTTGCCAAATTAATTTCTCTTCTTTTTTTAACAGATTGCAAAGTGGCTCTTTTATTTCAATTTTTTTAACTTGATACAAATTTTGACACAGCTGCACTTTTATTTTCTTTATTTTTGAACTTGCTGTTATTTAATGTAGATCATTAGTTTGTATTTAGATACAACTAGTTACTATACTGATACGACGTGTTACGTGTTACTATACTTAGTATACTTACTACTACTAAGCTTGTGGCGTATTTCATTAGCATTGTGTTGAGGCGATGGGCGCAGGTGGGGCTTTAAAAATTCCCCTTTGTCCAAAGTGGGAAAGACCTAAAAAGTTTGAGAACCACTGGTTTAGGGTATGGCTCTAATGAAGTTTTTTGTACATCTTGACATGCTACATATGTGTACCAAGTTTCTCAGGCTCAATTTTCTTAACTTTCTAGGGGGCGCTCGCGAGCCACTTTTGTGCGCCTATTCCCGAAACCCTTAAAATACGTAAATTTTCACCAGACTTGATGCGACCGCCAAATTTGTTTTTTAAATATGTTAAGCCCCTCAAAAAGGCAATTCATTTGACGGGAAAAAAATAATTCCTTCAGTTTCAATAGGGCCTTCGCCGCTGTCAGCGCTCGGGCCCTAATGAAACGAGCGTGGACGAGAAAATGGTTGGGGAGACGGGATCCCCATGGATGGTCTGTTCTTCAGCATGTAGCAGATGATCATTGACCTAGATCTAATGTTTACATCTGCTAGCTAGTGCGCTAGCTACTTTGTCCACTCCCCCGGTAGGTCCAGATCTGAAGCGATCTCTCCCCAGCTCTTCTCTTTATCATTCCCATTATGAGACTCTTATGAGACACATCGGCCCCGATGTGTCTGTGAGCAGATCTGGAAGTGCAAGATTGAATCTGTGAACGCCTCACATTACCAGATAATCTGCGGCGAACATCAGCACCAATCGAGGTCCTCGACAAGATTTTTTCTCAGATTCTCAGGAGGGGTAAATAGGGCATAAATCGGCCTAAATCACTTGTACTGTGAGCCAGGCATTAGAGTCTACGTCGCCCGACCTCCCAGAGTCTACGTCGCCTGACCTCCGAGGGTCTACGTTGCCTGACCTCCCAGAGTCTACGTCGCCTGACCTCTGAGAGTCTACGTCGCCTGACCTCTGAGAGTCTACGTCGCCTGACCTCTGAGAGTCTACGTCGCCTGACCTCTGAGAGTCTACGTCGCCCGACCTCCCAAAGTCTACGTCGCCCGACCTCCCAGAGTCTACGTCAGAGTCTACGTCGCCCGACCTCCCAGAGTCTACGTCGCCTGACCTCTGAGAGTCTACGTCCCCGACCTCCCAAAGTCTACGTCGCCCGACCTCCCAAAAACTACGTCGCCCGACCTCCCAGAGTCTACGTCCAGAGTTCACGTCGCCCGACCTCCCAGAGTCTACATCGCCCGACCTCCCAGATGAGCTACGCCAGAGTTTACGTCGCCTGACCTCCCAGAGTCTACGCCGACCTCCCAGAGTCTACATCGCCCGACCTCCCAGAGTCTACGGCCAGAGTCTACGTCGCCCGACCTCCCAAAGTCTTACGCGTCCGACCTCCCAGAGTCTACGTCAGAGTCTACGTCGCCCGACCTCCCAGAGTCTACGTCGCCTGACCTCTGAGAGTCTACGTCGCCCGACCTCCCAAAGTCTACGTCGCCCGACCTCCCAAAGTCTACGTCGCCCGACCTCCCAGAGTCTACGTCAGAGTCTACGTCGCCCAACCTCCCAGAGTCTACATCGCCCGACCTCCCAGATGAGTCTACGTCAGAGTCTACGTCGCCCGACCTCCCAGAGTCTACGTCGCCCGACCTCCCAGAGTCTACATCGCCCGACCTCCCAGAGTCTACGTCAGAGTCTACGTCGCCCGACCTCCCAAAGCTTACGTTGCCCGACCTCCCAGAGTGTCTAGCCAGAGTCTACGTCGCCCGACCTCCCAGAGTCTACATCGCCCGACCTCCCAGATGAGTCTACGTCGCCTGACCTCCCAGAGTCTACGTCGCCCGACCTCCCAGAGTCTACATCGCCCGACCTCCCAGATGAGTCTACGTCGCCTGACCTCTGAGAGTCTACGTCGCCTGACCTCTGAGAGTCTACGTCGCCCGACCTCCCAAAGTCTACGTCGCCCGACCTCCCAAAGTCTACATCGCCCGACCTCCCAGAGTCTACGTCAGAGTCTACGTCGCCCGACCTCCCAGAGTCTACATCGCCCGACCTCCCAGATGAGTCTACGTCAGAGTCTACGTCGCCCGACCTCCCAGAGTCTACGTCGCCCGACCTCCCAGAGTCTACATCGCCCGACCTCCCAGAGTCTACGTCAGAGTCTACGTCGCCCGACCTCCCAAAGTCTACGTTGCCCGACCTCCCAGAGTCTACGTCAGAGTCTACGTCGCCCGACCTCCCAGAGTCTACATTGCCCGACCTCCCAGATGAGTCTACGTCGCCCGACCTCCCAGAGTCTACGTCGCCCGACCTCCCAGAGTCTACATCGCCCGACCTCCCAGATGAGTCTACGTCGCCTGACCTCCCAGAGTCTACATCGCCCGACCTCCCAGATGAGTCTACGTCGCCTGACCTCCCAGAGTCTAGCGCCCCGACCTCCCAGATGAGCTTACGCCGCCTGACCTCCCAGAGCTACGTCGCCCGACCTCCCAGATGAGTCCACGTCGCCTGACCTCCCAGAGTCTACGTCGCCCGACCTCCCAGATGAGTCTACGTCGCCTGACCTCCCAGAGTCTACGTCGCCCGACCTCCCAGATGAGTCTACGTCGCCCGACCTCTGAGAGGTGACCTCTCCGGTGCCCCAGAGACTTTGTAGGTGGTCCGGCCGACTCCTGCCCCCCGTGTTTTATCGGCGTTCCAGGCCGACTCCTGTTCCTGTTACCTTGTTGGCAGACACTGGCCCTGCTGACCCGTCGCCTGCCCGGCCCTCAGAGGGGTTCAGCCATCGCCGCCGGCCGCCAGAGGTGTATCTCCTTTTTCACTATAAAGTCGCTGAAAGCGAGTGCTTTTTCCTGTCGGCTCTCTGCAGCGGGCGGGGCTGCTGCTCCGTTCCCCCCACGACTGACACACACACACAAACACACACACACACACACACAGTGGATGCAGGAAAAACCAGAGATGAGAAATACACGATGACCTAAATTGATGACCTAAATTGAGGACCGCTACGCTCGTTATTGTAAGTTCAATGATAAGTTAAAGGCCAATATGAACTTTGTCAAAACGTATGAATGTGTGTCCCGGCCCAGGATAGGTTAGGAAATGAACTAACAAAGTAAAGATAAACAAGCCACTGACACATATGTTCAAATTTGATTCATTCAATAAATTATTATTGTTTGTCTTAAATCCACCAGCCATTATCATATTATACCAACATTTGCAGCATCCTGAGCCTTTTTGGTGTTGTACGTTCCTGTCCTTGTACTGCTGCTACATCCAAAGGAACCATGAGTGTCCTTTAGGTTAAACATTTGAAATAATATAAACAATATGATATTCAATTTTGACTGCTGTCTTAAATAACTACATAACAAAATACTTGTACTTTTACTTGAGTAATACATTTTAAAAGAAACTACTTACTTGCAATACTTTAAGGGGTGATAGAATGCAAAACCGATTTTGCCCTGTCATAGTTGATAACTGTCATAGTTTGTTGAGTATATAGGACATACATAGAACCTCAAAAATCCCAATTGACCCCTCTTTCCTCTGCAAATCTCACAATTTGAAACTGCTGCTGAAAACAAATCTCAACAAAGCTAAAAGTTGACGTCAACTTCTCAAGTCCTCATTTGGCTCTAGTCTTTGTCACGCCCCAACATTTACATAGGCTACTCAACTGACCTGAGGTCAGCCAGCCCGGTCTTATGGCAGTTCGTTATATAGTTACATTCAGGGGCGGATCTAGAAAATTTTTTATGGGGTGGCGAGAGGGGGGCAGGAATTTTTGAGGGCTGGCAACATATGTCAGACATATATTTACTGAATTGAATCAGTTATCACAGTTTGATGAGAAATAGTATGTACACACTACAAAAGGGCACAGGCTGCCATTTACAAACTCATGCAGACAACCTTCATCTCATGCAATCAGTGTCCTGCATTTGAGGTTTCATTTGAAACAGTTCATATTAGGAATAAGTGACCATACAATGTGATCACACTTAAAAGGAGATAGAAGTATGATAGAAGTAAGGGGCATTATCACAGGACAGGCATTAACGTAAGACCCAGGTGATGAGAGGCAGATGTGTGAGAGGGGAAGCAAACAGTTTTTGACTGTCAGAGAGGCAGCATTGCAGGCAGCATTTGTACAAGATGAGGAACATCAGCTCATTGATTAGTTCTAACCATCAGACTGTGTTAACACACACTAACATTTTAGCCTGGGAGAGTATTTTAAGGTTCATTTGTTTATTTTTTTTTATTTACATATATTTTTTATTTTTTATATTTAATCTGAGCAATAAATCTAAAATACATTCTACACAAAATATAAAAACTCATCTCCCCATCTCATCACACTTTCACACTGACAACTTTCCCTAATTATTCATATTTAAGCTTTGTCATTTGTTGTTCTTATTCATATCTAACTTAGTATACTATGCATCAACAGTTTCCATACCGTGTGGACCAGCTTGACTGGAGATGGTTGGTGATGGCCCCCCCAGGCCCTCTCCTTTCACTCTCTCTGTCTGAGCCCTGCACCTTCTCTTGTCTCTCGCTCTCCCTCCATATCTTCTCTTTCTCCCTCCTCCTCTTGGTGATGCTCTCCCTCCATATCTTCTCTTTCTCCCTCCTCCTCTTGGTGATGCTCTCCCTCCATATCTTCACTTTCTCCCTCCTCCTCTCGGTGATGCTCTCCCTCCATATCTTCACTTTCTCCCTCCTCCTCTTGGTGATGCTCTCCCTCCATATCTTCACCGCTGTGATGTTCTCCCACCTCCTCCTGTCCCTGGTCGCCTTGGCCTTGTATTCTGTCTCTGTCACGTTTCTGTTGCCATTTTCTCTCTCCTTCCACCTCTTCTCTCTCTCCTTCCACCTCTTTTCTCTCTCCTTCCACCTCTTCTCTCTCTCCTTCCACCTCTTTTCACTCTCCTTCCACCTCATCTTCTCCGTCTACCTTGCTCACTTGTTCGTTTTTGTTTTCTCTCGCCTTTCTCTTTGGAGACAAAAACTGAATATGCTACCTTTCCTCTTCATTTCTGTAAGATTCAAAGTAACGATGTTTTCCTCGACAGACGTTGAATCAATATTAGCTTTTGTAGCCTACTTTACACAGAACAAACGTCAGACCCAGTACATTGTATAGATGGCGAAATAACGTTCTTCAACCTGATTTTTATCATCTCAAAATCAGCATCGCAACTATGCTAGCACTGTGCTTTCGTTATAATTTCATTTCTTGATAGCTGTTAATCCGTTTGACCTCTTTCCTCCTGTGTCTCCATTCATCCAGACTCCTAGCTCCCTCGCTTCACGCCACTCAGTTTTCCAAACAAAACAGGCTCTCTCCGCTCTGGCGTCATCTTATGCTGCATTCACTGCAGTCGGACATTGGAGACGCACGCTCGTAAATTGTCAAATTGGCCATAACTTTTACCGTAATTCCTTGCTGCCAACTGGGGTGGCAGCAGGGGTGGCAAGGCTTTCTTTTAGGGTGGCATTTGCCGCCCTATGCCACCCCAGTAGATCCGCCCCTGGTTACATTATTTAATCTATTAAGTCGTGGACAGGACATGTAAGTGGCATTTCTTTCGTGTGGCGATTACGAAATTGAAAGCAATACATTTTAATGTGAAGCATATTTCTTGATCCCAGCACGCTGACGGTAGCGAGTAGTTGATAAGGCGAAAGTCCGCGTAGGGAGGTTGGTTGGGGTGGTGGATGGGCCAGAAAACACAGGACTTTCACCCCGGAGACCGGGGATCGCGTCCCACGTGTGGCAGTTCCTTTTGTCGGCATGTCCCGCTTGTGACGGTTCCTTTCCCTGTTCTTCTTTTTTCCTAACCACAACCGTCCCGTTATTGTGGCGTTTCATTTCCCCGTTGCTTTGTGCCCCTGCGCCCGGGGATCGCGTCCCGCGAGTGGCGGCCCGTCCCGTTGTTGTGGCCGGCGTGTGGTGCCTCATTTCCCCGTTGTTGCGTCCCCCAGCGTAGGTTTGAAAAGCGTGACCTGTACACGTTCAAAAGTCGTTGCGTGTACTCGTGAACAATGTTTATTTTTAGGAAACGTCTGATGAGCTCGCTATTCCCCTCCCTCCGTTACCTATAACCTGCCTACGTAAACACGTACTATGTATTGCTAGCTGCGCGCGCGGCCACACATGAGAGGACAAAAAACAAACATGTTGAATGCACCCGCCGCTACTGTGCCATTCGTCGTAAGTTTGGGTTCAAAAACTTCAAACAAGACGGCCCAAACAAAAGAAGCGCTCAATGCAAAATATGCGGTATCATGATAAAAGATTCTGGCTCAACCACATCTAATTTGATCAGTCATCTGAAAACGCACCCTGAAAGGTGAGTAAACATGTTTAGCTCAGCACTGACCATCTACTGTTAGCTTGCTTCTTGCTTTAGCTACGACCTAACGTTACGGGAGGTTAACTCCGACTGTCTTCCTTATCAAATATAAATGAGCGTTTGTTTAGTTGCCAAACTTGTGGTCGATTAACATTACGTTAATCATTTAACATTAATCTGGCTGCCATTAAAGGTCCAATATGTAATATTTGTACTGTAATAAATCCCAAAATGACACCAATGCCTCATCAGATATTAAGGAAACATGTTAAACTGAAATACTATCTTTTCTGACAACAATGCTAATGTCAGTATTTTTTCTTTTTGAAATTTACATTCCGCGACGGAATTTCTGTTTATGTTTTGATCTGTGTGTTGTTATCAACGGTTATCAACCAGTTTGACAGCCAGGCCGGGTTGCCAGATATACCTGTAAAAACGTAAACCCAGCACGCTACAGCTGTAACGGTAGTACAGCCATGAAAGCAGCAAACAAACGAACAGGATCAACGGAGATAGATTCTATCTGAACTAAAAAAAAAAAAACAGCACGTTTCTAACAGTTGCGTGACCAGAGGCCTGTACTACGAAGCAGGATTTGGCGTTAACGAGCTAACTTAAGGCTCAACCCAGGATTTTCTGTACTACGAAGGTGGGTCAGTTGTTAGTTGTTGGTGCAGAAAGAGAGGGGGAGAGAGGTGGAGAGAGAGGGAGAGAGGGGTGCGCTCATAAAAGTTAAAACATTGAGAGACCAACAACCCCGTTAACATGGGTATTTTTGTTAAATATAGCCTATATACAGTGCCTTGCGAAAGTATTCGGCCCCCTTGAACGTTTCGACCTTTTGCCACATTTCAGGCCTCAAACATAAAGATATAAAACTGTAATTTTTTGTGAAGAATCAACAAGTGGGTCCCAATTATGAAGTGGAACGAAATTCATTGGCTATTTCAAACTTTTTTAACAAATAAAAAACTGAAAAAGTGGGCGTGCAAAATTATTCAGCCCCTTTACTTTCAGTGCAGCAAACTCTCTCCAGAAGTTCAGTGAGGATCTCTGAATGATCCAATGTTGACCTAAATGACTAATGATGATAAATAGAATCCAGCTGTGTGTAATCAAGTCTCCGTATAAATGCACCTGCTCTGTGATAGTCTCAGAGGTCCGTTTAAAGCGCAGAGAGCATCATGAAGAACAAGGAACACACCAGGCAGGTCCGAGATACTGTTGTGGAGAAGTTTAAAGCCGGATTTGGATACAAAAAGATTTCCCAAGCTTTAAACATCCCAAGGAGCACTGTGCAAGCGATAATGTTGAAATGGAAGGAGTATCAGACCACTACAAATCTACGAAGACCCGGCCGTCCCTCTAAACTTTCAGCTCATACAATGAGAAGACTGATCAGAGATGCAGCCAAGAGGCCCATGATCACTCTGGATGAACTGCAGAGATCTACAGCTGAGGTGGGAGACTCTGTCCATAGGACAACAATCAGTCGTATACTGCACAAATCTGGCCTTTATGGAAGAGTGGCAAGAAGAAAGCCATTTCTTAAAGACATCCATAAAAAGTGTCGTTTAAAGTTTGCCAAAAGCCACCTGGGAGACACACCAAACATGTGGAAGAAGGTGCTGTGGTCAGATGAAACCAAAATCGAACTTTTTGGCAACAATGCAAAACGTTATGTTTGGCGTAAAAGCAACACAGCTCATCACCCTGAACACACCATCCCCACTGTCAAACATGGTGGTGGCAGCATCATGGTTTGGGCCTGCTTTTCTTCAGCAGGGACAGGGAAGATGGTTAAAATTGATGGGAAGATGGATGGAGCCAAATACAGGACCATTCTGGAAGAAAACCTGATGGAGTCTGCAAAAGACCTGAGACTGGGACGGAGATTTGTCTTCCAACAAGACAATGATCCAAAACATAAAGCAAAATCTACAATGGAATGGTTCACAAATAAACATATCCAGGTGTTAGTATGGCCAAGTCAAAGTCCAGACCTGAATCCAATCGAGAATCTGTGGAAAGAACTGAAAACTGCTGTTCACAAACGCTCTCCATCCAACCTCACTGAGCTCGAGCTGTTTTGCAAGGAGGAATGGGCAAAAATGTCAGTCTCTCGATGTGCAAAACTGATAGAGACATACCCCAAGCGACTTACAGCTGTAATCGCAGCAAAAGGTGGCGCTACAAAGTATTAACTTAAGGGGGCTGAATAATTTTGCACGCAAAATATTTCAGTTTTTTATTTGTTTAAAAGGTTTGAAATATCCAATAAATTTCGTTCCACTTCATGATTGTGTCCCACTTGTTGTTGATTCTTCACAAAAAATTACAGTTTTATATCTTTATGTTTGAGGCCTGAAATGTGGCAAAAGGTCGAAAAGTTCAAGGGGGCCGAATACTTTCGCAAGGCACTGTATTTTAATGGGAGGGAATTATTGGCTTCTTGAGCCATGTGTCGCCAATGCGTACATCGGTTTGAATTATGTTTTTATATTTTTTATTTGCTCTCACGATCGCTTCCCACTGCCAGGGTTGCAACTGATATAATAGCCTAGTTTATGGAAAGCACAAGTGTAATTATGGTCAGATCTTGGTCCTGACTGATGAGGAAGTGATATTAATAAGCGTTTAAAGTAATCTACAGCGTCGGCTATTTATTTATTTATTTGCCATCTTTCCTTCCTGTTTTAGGAAGCAGCGACTGTATTGCGTTTTCCCTGGAGCTACAACCGAGTCTGTGTTCTTCATATTTATGTAGAATTATAATTTTCTCTTCTTATATATAACATGCGGCTCTGATAGATGTTTGCGATTGGTCGTGGTGCGCAAACACCCCCTTTTTTATGTGAACGCGCGCGTCTCTAGATTGGGAAACCCTGATTGACTGAACTAGTTGATAACCAGCGTCGTAGTACAGGTTATGCAGGACCGCGGTTGTTAGGTTAGGTGAAGCCGGATTACTGAAAGAGATCCAGGACAAGTTGATCTTGCTTCGTAGTACAGGCCTCAGAGACGTAACAACCCCCTGGTAAATATTGGAGATGTATTTGAAAGATGGAGACAGCTTAGATCCCAAAAGGACGCAGAGTTGGCTTATTTCCTCCTGAACAGGTAAGCATAGCTTCAGGCTAATTACAGCTACTAGGGACGGGCATTTTATGTCATTTCAACATTTGTGTACTCACATTGAATTATATAGCTAGAGTACCCGAGTTGGTTACTCGCAAAAACAATTGAGACAGTAAAGCCAGTAAAGTGATCTCGACTGGTCCTGGCTAACGCCGCCATGCTAACCCTGTTAACTGCTAACGTTACCGGAGGACCAGGCAAGCGGGCCATGGCTGTTTACAACGTGTAGTTCAGCGGCTGGAGCCGACAACGGTGAGTTATTTTAAGCCACGAGAGGCTAAATCGGAAAGAGAGGACTGTGAGTTTGCGGTGTGTTTAGTGATTGTTGCCGTAATTCTAAGCCAATGAAGTGTGCTCCGTTGGCAAGGTAGCTAGTGCTATTTTTAGCGGTTCGTATTGTAATTCTAAGCCGAGGAAGTGTGCCTGACTGGCGTGTAGAGAGGACGGTGAGGCTGTTGTGTTTTTAGCGGTTCATACTGTAATTTTAAGCCGAAAAAGTGTGTCGGTCAGTTGGTTACAGAGTTCCGCGTGAGCATGGGCTTTTATGACTGTCAACATTGCCAGCATCTAACGTTAGCTACTCCGCTGTGCTGTGGAGTAATGTCTGGCTATGTGAGACTAGCATCTAACGTTAGCTATTCCACTGTGCTGTGGAGTAATGTCTGGCTATGTGAGACTAGCATCTACCATTAGCTACTCCGCTGTGCTGTGGAGTAATGTCTGGCTATGTGAGACTAGCATCTACCGTTAGCTACTCTGCTGTGCTGTGGAGTAATGTCTGGCTATGTGAGACTAGCATCTAACGTTAGCTACTCCGCTGTGCTGTGGAGTAATGTCTGGCTATGTGAGACTAGCATCTAACGTTAGCTACTCTGCTGTGCTGTGAAGTAATGTCTGGCTATGTGAGAAAAGCGTCTAGCAACATTGTTGTGAATGCTGCGGTCTCAGCCTGGCAACCCCCGTGAACTTCGAGTCTGAGTAGTAGGGGGAAAACGACTGTCCAGTATTTTGAATTGGTAGTGCAGTAACTATTTTAACCGCTAGCTGCCAGTATTACATACAATATTACATATTGCACCTTTAATTATTAACGTTGTCTGCAAACAGGTTACAGGATTATTGTTGATTATATAACGTTACAGTTTCATTTAGTTATAACGTTACACTGGTTTGAGAGTCTGGGATGTGTTGACTTACAGTAGTTTATAAGGTATAGGAGCCAAGGCCTTTCATTAGAATTCATCGACAGACAAGGGAGTCCTTTTTCTTAAGAACCTCAATTTTTGGTCTGTACTGTATGTTCAAGCTACAAGGCAAAATAAAGATACTAACTTAAAAGTAAAGCATTCTTGGTGTTTTTGTCATGTTGCATTAGTCTGTTTACAATGACTATATACCAAAATATAAGCTGATACTGTATGCTAATAGATAAAGGAGTCATAATAACACATTACATGCTTTGAATTCCTTATATATAGCTATGCAGTGTTCTAAGGAGCCTGGATGGGTCGCTGTACGTGATGCAACACTTATTATAACCACAAGAGACTTGAGACTTGACTTGGACTCTAGCTCAGAGACTTGAGACTTGACTTGGACTCTAGCTCAGAGACTTGAGACTTGACTTGGACTCTAGCTATAGATTTATAGAGTGTGGTCTAGACCCACTCTATCTGTAAAGTGTCTCGAGATAACTATTGTTATGATTTGATACTGTAAATAAAATTGAATTGAATAGCTCAGAAAGTTGTGAGCATCTCTGGCTACAGCCACTGCAGCCAGCTCTCGCCTGGGCATGTAAAAGACAGAGTGTGTGTGTGTGTGTGTGTGTGTGTGTGTGTGTGTGTGTCCGACCCAATCCCAAAGTCCGGACTCACAGACTTTGGTGCGCGTTCTCGCGAAATTCGTAAGGGCTTAGGGTTGTCCCAGTGTCAAATTTCAAAGGGCGTGAAGGTTTGAGTACACACTTACCGAGCCTTTTCCCTGAGTCTGCATCAATGCAGACTTCACCAAAGGGAATTACCCACAGTTCAAAGCGTCGTGACATTTACCACGGAGACCGTAGGGACATCCGGAAATTACAAAGATAAACAGCACGACGCACGACCACGGAACAGACCAACCTGGTGTCCAGCTGGTAAAACAAGAGGTTGAAATAATGTGGGATCAGGCAGCCGTCTCCTGGGCCTTGGCCGTGTTGAAAGCAACAAACATAAAATGAAAATTCACAAACCGGCAAGTGTCAGCAACATCTTTGTTATTAAACGTCGCCAAGGTAACATGAGATCTCGTGAAGTGCTGTCCCAATCCCATATATACCTATCTGAGCCCATGTGGCCTCACACACTCACTCACGTAGGACCTGAGATCAATTTAGTGTGTGAGTCTGTAGTCCTCAGTCCTCAGGGCTCACTTTGGGATTGTGTGTGTGTGTGTGTGTGTGGACTCCAATGTATGCGTATGTGGGTCGCTCAACCAATCAGCGTGCAGCTCATCTAAATATTTATATTCACAGAGTCATTAATTGGCCCACAGAAAATCACCTGGGCCATTTTCAGCCCAACCAACGTTACATACCCTGTTAGAAGACCTTAAGGAACAGTGTGAAATAACCTATATAATCATCAATCAAAAAACAATCAAAAATAGTGCATTTCAAGAAACCAGATAATTCTAACATTGAAAACAAATGGTTAAAACTGAAATAATTTATTAAACAATCCGCAAAACACAAGACACTAAATAAAACAATTTACCATCACTGTGAATGTTAATGTTATGATATAGTACTAAGTAGAAAAGGTAATAGGACATAAAAGGACATAATGTCTCTTTCTCTTTCAGATGATTAGATTAAAATATTTTCCTACCCCAGTTGATTTATAATGTTAAAAATGCTCCACTTCTTTCTTTAAATGCTCACAACACACCAAATCAAGCATGTAATGCTTTTGTTTTTTGCTCGCTAGTGTTTAGCATGAGCTCACAGAACAGACTTGTAGTGATAGTGAAACTTAGTTTAACCTTTTACATCTTAGGATAACATAACCTGATAACATATTCTAATGAAGGTGTGGCTGTTCAACCTTTGCTTTATTCCTCTGCAGCTTTGTTATTTACAGCAAAAATATTCTATCAGGAAACAGTTCAGAGAATCAGAACAAATGGAAACGTTTTGTGTAATCTGTACCAACTGGTCAGACTGTCTGTGTGCCAGTTTCATACCATCTCCTGATACTATCTTACATTGTGTAATTGTCACACGGTTGTGTGAGGTCCTTTGTTACCAGCAAGCAAAACAGGGTGGTTCCACTGTTCAGAAAACAAAACAACTTCAGTTCCAGAGAATGGTTCCTTTAAGGTACAGTATTTATTTAAACTCAAACCGGTTACTTCTGAACATCAATTAAAAAAACCTCTTCTCTCACAGGTCACATCAGGGATTCTCTTTCTTTGTCCTCCTTTTCCCTCCTCTGCATTTGTTTCACATCCACCTTTAACAAGCACATCATTAGATCCTGTGGCCAATCATGAACTGTGGGGGGGTCCAGGCAATCACAGTTGATCTCATAATCCTAATTCCAAGTCCAACAAACAATTAGAAAAACACAGCAAATACACAAACCCATGCAAATAACTGTTAAAGGACAAATCCGGTGCAAAACGATCCTAGGGGTTAATAACAGATGAGTACCCACTCTGTCGCTCTCTGGTAAATGTTTTAATGCTAATTGAATGTGTTTGTAGGCAGCACGGTGGTTCAGTGGTTAGCACTTCTACCTCACAGCAAGTAGATTCTGGGTTTGAATCCAGGTCGTCCCGGGCATTTCTGTGTGGAGTTTGCATGTTCTCCCCGTGTTTGCGTGGGTTTTCTCCAGGTGCTCTGGTTTCCTCCCACCATAAAGACATGCATGCAACTAGGACTACAGTTGAAAATTAGCTGACTGGCTAACATTGGCGTTTTTACAGAAATGTTGATTGCTATTCATATCACTAAAAAGTAGAAATTATCACCAAACATCATCATGTTTATTGTTTCACAATCAACTATATCAACATTTTATGTTGATGCAATACTATATATTCTTCTTATTTTATTTTAACAAATGGGCCTTACAACTGGCCTCTTCCTCCTTGTCATCGTCATCCTCCTGATCAGTCTCTGCCTCTGTCCCTCTCTCTGAATCGGCATCCTCCTCTTCATCCCTCACAGTCAAGTCTTCCTTTCCCTCTTCTCCTTCACTTATTTCTGCATCTCCTTCTGTGGTCTTCTCCTGCTCTGACCTGCCTGGTCTCTCCAGTTTACTGCCTTCTCCTTCTTCATTTCCATCCTTCTCTTCCTCCTGTGCACTACTCTGAATTGAATACAAATACAAACTGAATACAAATGATCAGTCTCAGCAAGCACTGTGTGGTGTGTTGTAACGCCACCGAAACGGCAACCCTCTGTAAACATTATGAATTCAAACATGCCAGTTTGTAATATTTTGTATTATGCTGTTCTTGTCTTTACTAAAATCAAAACTAATCAAAGGGCAGAGAGCTCTACAAATCACGAGGGAGCGATTTAACTTTTGGTAACGTAATAGATACGCTGTTCTTGATTCTGATTCGCCTTTACCATACATTACATTCATTACAAATAAAGTTTTAAATTAAATGTGGGTTTAAACTTGACCTGGGGAAACTGACTTCACTTTCAGAGGCTCGGGGTTCAGCTCAGTCGCTCCAGACTTTGCAGGGATGCAGGACGCTCCACCGCAGCAGACTCGCTGCGACAGACCGTGGTAAAGTTGGGTTTTTATATCGGACGTTGGATATTCAATACATTCGAAAAAAGTATTATGTAGCTTGACCTTCCAATATAAAACCAAATTTACCACGGTCTGTGACAGCTCATCCTCTCCTCGCTTGCTATGCAGAAAGCTACAGGCACTGTTTTAGACGTGATTTAACATAATATTTTTATGGAACAGGTTGCAAAAAGAAGAAGTCTATGAAGGTACTCCGTCTCTGAGACAGTTTCTGGGAAATCATGTGACAACAGAGCATACTCCCTCCCTTCATGTTTACTGACGATTTGAAGTCAGTGTTTCCTTGAAGCCATGTGACCACAGAGCATCCGCCCCCTTTCTGCAGATGTACAGTACAGGCCAACAGTTTGGACACACCTTCTCATTCAATGCGTTTTCTTTAGTTTCATGACTATTTACATTGTAGATTCTTACTGAAGGCATCAAAACTATGAATGAACACATATGGAATTATGTACTTAACAAAAAAGTGTGAAATAACTGAAAACATGTCTTATATTTTAGATTCTTCAAAGTAGCCACCCTTTGCTTTTTTTGATAACTCTGCAAACCCTTGGTGTTCTCTCAATGAGCTTCATGAGGTAGTCACCTGAAATGGTTTTCACTTCACAGGTGTTCCTTGTCAGGGTTAATTAGTGGATTTTTTTCCTTTATTAATGGGGTTGGGACCATCAGTTGTGTTGTGCAGAAGTCAGGTTGATACACAGCAGTAAAGAGAAAGGAGTGGCCATCATTACATTAACAAATTAAGGTCAGTCAGTCCGGAAAATTGCGAAAACTTTGAATGTGTTCCCAAGTGCAGTCGCAAAAACCATCAAGCGCTACAACGAAACTGGCTCACATGAGGACCGCCCCAAGAAAGGAAGACCAAGAGTCACCTCTGCTGCTGAGGATAAGTTCATCCGAGTCACCAGCCTCGGAAATCACAAGTTAACAGCAGCTCAGATTAGAGACCAGATAAATGCCACACAGAGTTCTAGCAGCAGACACATCTCTAGAACAACTGTTAAGAGGAGACTGAATCAGGCCTTCATGGTCAAATAGTTGCTAGGAAACCACTGCTAAGGAGAGGCAACAAGCAGAAGAGATTTGTTTGGGCCAAGAAACACAAGGAATGGACATTAGACCAGTGGAAATCTGTGCTTTGGTCTGATGAGTCCAAATTTGAGATCTTTGGTTCCAACCACCGTGTCTTTGTGCGATGCAGAAAAGGTGACCGGATGGATTCTACATGCCTGGTTCCCACCGTGAAGCATGGAGGAGGAGGTGTGATGGTGTGGGGGTGCTTTGCTGGTGACACTGTTGGGGATTTATTCAAAATTGAAGGTATACTGAACCAGCATGGCTACCACAGCATCCTGCAGCAACATGCCATCCCATCCGGTTTGCGTTTAGTTGGACCATCATTTATTTTTCAACAGGACAATGACCCCAAACACACCTCCAGGCTGTGTAAGGGCTATTTGACCAAAAAGGAGAGTGATGGAGTGCTGCGCCAGATGACCTGTCCTCCACAGTCACCGGACCTGAACCCAATCGAGATGGTTTGGGGTGAGCTGGACCGCAGAGTGAAGGCAAAAGGGCCAACAAGTGCTAAGCATCTCTGGGAACTCCTTCAAGACTGTTGGAAAACCATTTCAGGTGACTACCTCTTGAAGCTCATCAAGAGAATGCCAAGAGTGTGCAAAGCAGTAATCAGAGCAAAGTGTGGCTACTTTGAAGAAACTAGAATATAAGACATGTTTTCAGTTATTTCACACTTTCTTGTTAAGTACATCATTCCATATGTGTTCATTCATAGTTTTGATGCCTTCAGTGAGAATCTACAAATAGTCATGAAAATAAAGGAAACTCATTGAATGAGAAGGTGTGTCCAAACGTTTGGCTTGTACTGTATATATAAAATCCTGGAATAGCCACTGCCGTCCATTCCTGCTGCTCTTTCACAGCTGCCCTTTCAAAATAAAAGCCACAGACTTTCTAATGTTCCAAGAGCTTGAGCTAACATTTTGGCTTTTATTCATGTCTCTAAGCCAGCTGGAAATTGAAATATTTTCCTTGAAAACTTTGATGGATGATGGCACGAATCAAAAAGAAAAGTCTTGCAACTAATTCATTTTCTGAAAACCACAAACCTATATATATATATATATATATATATATATATATATATATTTGGTATGTCTATTAATATTAACGGTTATTATGGTCTGTCCATTAATATTACGTTTATTATGGTCTGTCCATTAATATTAACGGTTATTATGGTAGGTCTATTAATATTAACGGTTATTATGGTCTGTCCATTAATATTACGTTTATTATGGTCTGTCCATTAATATTAACGGTTATTATGGTAGGTCTATTAATATTAACGGTTATTATGGTCTGTCCATTAATATTAACGGTTATTATGGTATGTCTATTAATATTAACGGTTATTATGGTCTGTCCATTAATATTACGTTTATTATAGTCTGTCCATTAATATTAACATTTTTATGGTCAGAAGGCCTTTGTAGAGTTTGGAAAGATGAAGTAAAGCTAGAAGCTGCAGGTTGAAGAAACTCAATCATTATTCTGTCTGAGGGCTTTTATTTTGAAACAGGAAGTGTTGAGTTTGTACAGAAACTAAATCTGAAATAATTTATAATTGTTGATTACAGTTTTTTACAATTGCTATGACAGTTTTTTCAATACATTTAAAAAACTTTAAATTTTTTTCCTAGTTTCCTAAACTCTTAACGCACCAACACACCTAAAACACACAATTGGCAAAACGGTTAATTTCATACTCAAAATCACACATTGTAAATTAAACTCCAAAACAAATTTTCAAAATACAATAATACACTAACACAATACACTATGTCTAACAAAACACTGCAAACATGTTTCAAAATCAAATAATTATTCAAAACACTAACACATGTTCTCTTCCAACAGGAACATTTAGTCAATCATAACACAATGACAAAAAAAACACTATCATCAACTGAAATTACAGAAACTGCATTGTTTTATGTATCAGGTCTGCCCTTATACAATAGACAGTATATTGTATTGATCATAGATTGTGTTTTGCACTGCAGTTACTTTTGATGCCTCTCTACATTTTTGTTTTGTTGGGTTTAGTAAATGCATGCATTTTGTTTCTTTTGCTGCTGAAATTCAATACAAAAAATGAATGACCATCTTAGAGAAACTGTATAGAATGTACAGTTCATGAAAAAAAAAGACAGAGACAGAATTGCTGCAGTAAAGACTTTATTTGCAAAAGGACATTGCTGCAAGATATACAAACAGAAAAAGCACTGGAATAATAATAACAAAAACAAAGTAATCTTCTAATCTGCCCGGTCTTCTGCATTTGGCCACATGTTCTCATCCACATCACACCTGATATCTTCATTGGCAAGGCATCGTGGGAAGAATCTTTTGGCATGCCTTATCCACCCCTGGCAGTGTTCAGCTGTGATGTCTCGGTATGCAGCATCCATTGCATCCAGGAGGGACATTTGGTCATGTGGACGATGGTCAAAAACCTTCCATCTCCAGGCTGAGAAAAACTCCTCAACACTGTAAACCCGAATAAGTTACCAGAACTCAAAAAAAGTGAGGCAATCAGTTGCCTCACTTTTTTTAAGTTGATTAACTTAAAAGTCAAAATTTTCCGAACTTAAAAGGTTGGTTGAATTGCTACTGTACCTTTTGATAACAGTTAAATTAAAAGTGCTCATTTAGCTCAACTCAAATATTTGCAGTTAATATGACTTAGTTTTCTGTTAAGGGAACTCAATTATTTTCAGTTATTATGACTTACAGTTTTGAGTTTTCAAACCACAGGAATAAGTTCACAGAACTTAAAAAAATAAGTACACAACCACACAATTTTTATGTTAATAAAACTCAATGTTTATTAGTTTGTTTTGTCATTGTTTTAAGTACACATTAGTCAAATATGTTGAGTTTGTTTACTTAAAACATGTGATTCAAAACTTAAAAATTTTTAGGCAACCCGATTGCCTCACTTACATTAAGTTTAACTAACTTAATATATCTTAAAGTCGTGAACGTCTGCTTTTGAACAGTTACATGTTAAAATGAAATAGAAAAACATTTATAAATTAAAATAAAAAATAATTTTAAAATATACTTATATTCTTTAATTGTATATTAAATAAATAAATAAATTTGAGAGATTTTTAAGAGAAAACTCAAAATTCTCTGATCCTATCCTTCCAAATGTGTTCCTGGTCACTTAAACCGAACACGACTTAATGGGACTTTGTCTTATTCACCGTATCCTCCAGAGTTAGAGAAGTCCATAAATACCCTTCTCATCTCAGTGTGTGTTGTAACTCTGTCTGGCGCACCACTGCTAGCCTAGCTTAGCATATGTTGTACAAATCACAACATGTAAATAGGAAAATGTTGGTGTTATTTTGTCACTTATTAGGAGCATAGATGGAGCCAGATACCTCCAGGATCTGTGCTAAGCTAGGCATGGGTCGTCCGACAGAGATACAGACACACAGAGATGAGAAGCGTGTTTATGGACTTATCTAACTCTGGGGGATACTGTGAATAAATCCCAATAAGTACTGTATTTTTCCGGACTATAAGTTGCACTTTTTCTTTGGCCTACTTGTGGGCTGGGACTTGTGCGACTTGTATATCACAAAATATATATAATTTAACATGTTTTTAAATGTTAATTCATACTGAACACATTACCATCTACAGCCGCAAAGAGGGCGCTCTATGCTTGTGACAACTAGAATGCTGCTCCTAAAGACAACTGAGAAAGAGAAAAGAGATAAACTGCAGGTAGTAAAATATGCAGCCGAAAACGGTAACGAGCAGCAGAAAGAAAGTTTGAAACAAGGGAGAAACTTGTGAGGGACTGGCGAAAAGGTGACTCTTATGCAATGAAGAAAACAAAAGCTAATCGGCTAATCGCGGGCTGAAAGCAAGATGGCCAGAGCTGGAGGAACGAGTCACACATGGGTGCTTGAACAACGTGCTGCTGGGAGGAGGCTTGTCAACGGTGCAGTTAGCTT
This sequence comes from Perca fluviatilis, assembly GCF_010015445.1. Classification (NCBI taxonomy): domain Eukaryota; kingdom Metazoa; phylum Chordata; class Actinopteri; order Perciformes; family Percidae; genus Perca; species Perca fluviatilis. Next base: position 35,464,758 of record NC_053128.1, on the reverse strand, counting down.
CGCTAGCGCAGCGCCTGCGGTAGTTGTTCTGTGTGCTATTGTATAGTTTAATAACTGTTAATGTGTTACGTTAACATACACGGACACCTACCGTATTCAGCCTGTTGTTCTGGGTGCTATTGTGTAGTTTTGGATTTTTGTGAAATACATTTCTAAATAAATGCGACTTATAGTCCGGTGCGATTTATATATGTTTTTTTCTCTCTTCATGACGCATTTTTTGACTGATGCAACTTATACTCGGGCGACTTATAGTCCGAAAATACGGTAGGCATGTTTCTTTAAGGCCCTAGGAAATAAATATTTATCACACATTTCTGATATTGACCAGACAACTAATCAGATAGTCAGGAAAATAATCGGAGTAACAAAACAATAATACCAAAAATGAAGTTATCGTTCGTTCACAGCTATAAGAAAAACACTGCTTTTGGCTTCCTTGCTAATTCCTGAGTAAGGCGACAGGGCAGCAATTTGAGATGAAATTTCAAATATTCTATAGAGTTTAAGAACATTTTTCACTTAAAACTCTAAAATGTAAATTTTTACAAACCATATCAAATGCACAGTGAAATGTGAGTCATCTTGCGCAGCCCACAATGGTTAGAAAAAACATTAAAACATACAAAACATTAAGCGTTACTTTTGCGTAATATTAATAAGAACAAAGGCATATTGAGTAGTTTGGGCCTATTGGCTGAACACCTGCAGTAGTGCAGTAACTTTTGAGGCATTATTTAGACAAAAGGAGATAACTTTGAACTAGCCTTTTATAATGCTTTACCCTGCAGCCTTTTTTTCAGATGAGTTTCTACATCATTAATTCATTCTTGAGGGTCGCCCACCTCGGGGATAGTTTACCACTTTCTAGACCAAGTTAAATCTTTAGAGTGAATTCAAAAGTGTTGGTCAGTGCTTTGGGATAGCTGAGGTGTAGTGCATAGATCCTCCACAGATTACCAGGAAGGCATCGGCAAGTCTGGGAAGGCTGACCCCACCCTACTCACTGTTCAAGGACGACAGTGATTCTCACAGGGGTGGTAGTGAACTGGACTTCGGCATCATGCTCACCGATGAAAGTAATGAGGCCCACTGCAACACCATCAATCTACTCTGGCTCATCAGACTCATCTTGAATGAATGAAAAAAGAGATACTAATCACAAACCATAGCATAAACAGAACAGAATGACATAATTTGTCTTTCCTTAACCAAGTCCCATTGAAATCCAATACCACTTTTACAAAAGAGACCTGGGTCTCATTGTAAGAGTTGAAAAACATAAGATCCATGTTCTGCACACATGAATCAGCCAAAATACCAGAGAATCTAAGTGCTGCCGAAACCCAGGACATTTACAAGAAAATGTTTTTACTGAACATTGAATAAAATGTTAATATTTACCGGGTTAGATAATACACAGCAGAATCTGTTAGTGACTTAAGGAGACTCACTGTGCAGGTTCTTAAACATCCAGAGACGTCCTACGCGATACACAGGAAGGACGTGGAGAACAGGCGCTTGGCGTGTATGTCATGGATTTCCTATTCAGATAAAAACAGAATTGCATATACTGAAGAGTTTACATAAAGCTGATTTTAAACAGTCCAAACAGAACATATGTCCACAAATAACCTGTTAACATCTTTAATGCAATCAGACAAATGGCAAAACAAAGTGGACTAATTGCAAAAGTCAAAAGCTCATTTCAATCATTGAACCTGTTCAATGTTCTACTGGTTCAACCTATGAAATGTGTAAAATCTATTTACCTGTTCATCATGGATTTTTAAAATTTCAGCCAGAGCATCTGCTGTCTTCCAGTTTTTGATGCCTTCCGTCTGAATAAGGTCATCAGTCGAGGAAGATAGCGGTCAAGCTCAGCATAGCACGTGTTGGGCAGGTTCTGATTTGTAATCCGCTGGAACTCTGCATACAACTACATAGAAATAACAGCCAGAGGAGAATACAGCAACAACACTTATTAAAAAACAGTTCAATTTGAAGAATCTTGCACACATTCATAAAGCAAAAATATCAGCCAAATGAGTAAGAATCACAATTTTCACTTTAAAAGAGAGAGCTGATCCATATTACCTCAGACTCTATTTTAAGAGCAAGCCAGAGATCCATGAGGTCGTTCACTGGTGGGCAGGACATCACTATGGTCTGTCGGCGTAGGGGAAATGTGGTCTCCATCATCTTTCTAATGAGGGTCAGTTTCTTCTCAGTCTTCTTCAACAATTTTGCGCAAGCAAATACAAAGTTAAGTAAAATATGATTAGTAGTATCGTGAACAGAACACATTCATTATTTGTTGACTTAAATACAGCAAAACACTTTATTTTGATCAAACAGGCAAGTAGAAAAAACAATGATGTGTGTATGTGGGAGTGCGTATGATTTGGGGTTACCACACTAAAAACCTTGTCTGAGAAAAAACAACAATTCAAGTTATTGGTATTTAGAGGGCGGGGGGGGGGTGATAGAAGAATTCACATTCATTGGATTACCTGGTATCGTTATCACATCTCCAGTTATCTTCCTTAACTTCTTGAAACTGGAACAGCAAGATGCAAAGGCATAAACTGATCTGAAACTGAACAATTAAAAGATTCAAAGAGTGTCAAATTATAAATACTTCCATTTATAAATGTTCCCTTTTAATGATCTTTTCATTTAATCCCCATAAGTGTCAAGTTACTAAAGCCATCAAGCAAAATTAACATTACTGTAAAGAAAAGCAGCCACACTTGAAACTTAGTGCATGGTTAATCAACAATAATACCATTTCTACAAACCAAAGCTTTACTGTTAAGGGTTTTACTTTATTCATCTTTGTCATGAAAAGCAGCTTGCCTCCAGCAGGGTCGTTTGTTTTAAAACCCGAGGCAACAGTAGGCAGGCACGGGCAGTTGACTCGTTCTGTTAACAGCAATCTCCATGTCTCAGACAGTCTGCTCACACAGAATTTAAAACTACGTCCTAGAAGCTACACAGAGGCGCGGACTTGCAGTGTAGGAACTCAGTTTGAGGCGTTTATGCTCTTTTGTGCACTATTGAAAGTTTCCAGCAACAAAAACTAACTATCGCGCTACGAGGTGTCTGTTAGTGCTTCTACTAACAACTAATTTTCTAACACCACCTTTAAGCGGGGAATGACGTGTGATTACTAGATTCATCCGTCGTCAAATTCTTCAGGGAGTCGGTTAGTGGTAGCTAGGTCGCTAGTTGTGCTGCTGGAGTGCGTAACGTCAAAGTCCTTCTAAATAGTCTCTGGTAACGTTATTGGTCGCGCGCTAAGTGGCTAGCTAGCTCTTTAGCAGCTAACCTATATCTGACAAGTTGCCAATCCCTACAAGACTCCCGTGATAAGCCAGTGAAGGGCGGGGGCTTGGAGAAGGTCTACGCTCTCTGAGACAAACACATACAAAATGTATAAAAGAAGTAAAAGCGAATGAATATTAACATTCAAAACTTACAGTAAGTCCAGTGAGCCTGATTGCTGCTGCGTAGGTAGTTTCTGCAACCCTACTGTCTGCTGCTTCCCGCCTTGCTGCGTTGTTCAAACTTTTCTTCTTCTGTGTTTTTCCAAAGAGCGGTAAGGAATCAGTGTAGTGTGCAAATTAGCGCCACCTTCTGCTTCGCAGGTTGAATCAGAGATTAACTCTCCATACAAAATTATCCCTGCAGCTGCTTAAATAAAAATAAAAAGAATATATAGGCTACATTAAACTGATGAAGCAAAAAATAAATAAAATAAAAACATTTTGTCCTCCACTAATGTCTAATGCATTTCAGACCATTTGCTATTGCAATTTATTTATTATGATCGATTTTACTTATTTGGTAAAGCACTTTGAGATTTTATTGTATTTTAACATGTGCTATATAAATTCAGTTTATTTTAAATCATCCCTATTTTAAACAATAGAAATAACAGGACTTTATCATTCTTAGTATGTTATTACTCAATTCTATTACATTGTACTTAAGTTATGTTTTTAAGTTATGCTTACATATACACAAAATAGTTCCATTTAATCAAAAAATATTAGTTAACAATACTCAAAAAGGAAGAACATGTTACACCAACTTGACAAAATTAAGTTAGTAGAACTTGTTCTAAAACTTTGAGTATACACTACTTAATCTATTTAATTACTTTGAACGTTCGGGTTTACAGTGAATGGGGTTGAGGAAAGGGGAGTAAGGGGCAAGGAAATGGGACATCATCCTTGGAAGGGCGTCAAACCAGGCTGTGACTGCCCGGGAATGGTGGAATGCCACATTGTCCCATATGATCACATATATTGGCAAGTGGTCTCCCACCTGTCCCCTTTCTACCTCTGGCACCAGTCTTTCGTACAGGTCTTCTAAAAACAGGATAAGGCGGTTGGAGTTGTAGGGGCCAATCTCTTATATAGGAGTGGACCGTTGTTGGAGATTGCAGTGCACATGGTAATATTGGCTCCTCTCTGGCCCGGCACGGTAACTTTGGCCCTTTTGCCAATTATGTTTCTCCCACGGGGCGCTTTTTGCCGAAGTTGAAGCCAGCCCCGTCAACATAGATAATTACATGTGGGACTTGATTGGCCTCCGACTCCATGACTCTCTGAAAGTAATTAGACACAGTGTATGTAAATGCTGTGCTGTACTGTATATCTACTGTATGTCCTAATGTACTCCAGGTTTATAGAGTAGTTTACTGAAAAACACACTGTGTATAGTACAGTAATGACTGTATTGCATAACCTTACCTGGACGTATTGGTGACGGAGTTCTTTGATGCGCTCACTCTTCCTTTCAAAAGGAACTTTGAATAGTTGTTTCATTCGGACTCTGTGTTTAGCTAGAGTCCGAGAAATGGATGTTATGCTGATTGCTGCAATGTTCCCAAAAACAAGGTTGTCCTCTACAACTCTGGACTGAATGTCTTTCAGTTTTATTTCATTGTCAGCAATCACCATGTTGACAATAGCACGTTCCTGTTCTTCATTCAGGAGCTTTCCTCTGCCCCCTGAGGGAGGTAGACGTTGAATCCTTAGAGAGACAAAATACAGTTACATTTTAGAGACCGGAGGCATACAGTCACTCTAATACTGTAAATGGTAAAATTACTGTATTTACACTTTGCTGTAGGAAAAGCAATATCCTACCTGTTGGTTTCTCTGAAAATACGGACAATGGATGCAACTGTGTCCTGGCTGAGATTTG